>NW_010146327.1:0-35155 GCF_000699245.1 Pterocles gutturalis
TTTAATTCTGTGTAACAGAGATGAATTGGTGAGGTTTTGTTTTGGTTTTTTTATGTTTTGTAGCAGTTGCATCTCATTTTAAAGAATGCAAAATTTGTTCAGATTTTGGGGGGGGGGGTTGGGGGGGGGGGAGAATTAATGGGAAATACCTATTTATGTGCATTAAGTAGGTAATTTCTTGGAAGACCAGTTCTTGAGGATGTCAGGGCTCCTGCCAGTAAAATGACCTCCGTGTTCTGTGAAAGTAATTTTTAGTCTGATCGTCCAAACACCCTTGATGAGTGCAAATTCTTCCAGATGCACGGAATAGGCAGTACTGTGAGCAGCAAGAGCTTATCTTTAGTGCTTGTCAGCTTTCTTAATTTAAAGACCATTGAGACCCTAATTGATTGAAAATTAATACAGAAACATTTGTGGAGGTAAGTTTTTGAGAACATGTTTTTCCTCTATGCACATATGTAGTATAAATGAGTAGTTTTGGGAAGAAAAGTACAAAAGCAGAAAACAATAGGCAGAAGTGTTTGGTACTGTGACTGGGTTTTCAACAAAATAGAGCAGCAAAAGTATTAAGCTGTCTTACAATAATACTTACTCAATGTTGTTAAGACCTTGCATAACTGAAAACAAGAACATCAATTTGCTATCTCTGAAAAATGTCAAGACCAAAAGAAGGATGCATTTTACAGATGCAACCACTTAAATGTTTGAGCATGCAAAAGCTGACTTTTAACCATTTTGGGCTATATAAATGTTAATATCTTTTGGTTTTAATCTGTTTGTAAAAAAGCCTGTTAGAAGCAGGCAAGTTATCTGCTTTTCATCTGCTTCATCCTGTTCTGTTCAGCAAACTTGGATATATTTCATGTGTTTTTGTTGGGTGTGAATTTAACAGAGGTCTTCTTATTTACTTCCTTCTTTGTGCATCTTCAAGACTGATAATACTGGTTCAGTTCTAAAATTATGATTTACCAGCTGCTAAAAACCGTGCTGCTGTAGTTTTTTGTGCAGGTGATTTTCTGTGTTTCAGTATAGTCGTAAAGCCAAGATGATAGAAAAGCTGTAAGTCCAGTGATCCTTGGTAGTTCTCTAGTCTCATTGGTTTTAATAATCCAGGAAAGATTGTCTGCTTTTTTTAATTCCCACCCAAGTGTGTCAATTCTGACTGAAACTCAATATGTTACAATACATGCGTTGAAAATATGAACAGCGTTAGAAATTTTAACACAGGTTTTCCAATACTGTGGTGGGCCCTTGCAGAAAGTTAAGTTCAGCAGAACTCAGCATTAGGTCTCCTTTGATGCTGGAGCTAGTCTGTAGAAATTATTTGCAAATACTTTAGTATGAACCTGAAGCCAGTCAAAACAATATTCAAAGTTTAGAATATTTACCTGGATCATCTGGTAGAGCTGTTTTAAGGGGATTTTCTCGATGCTTTATGAGATAACCCCTTTATTTCTCTATTGTGTTCCTAATCAAACAGGCAAGATGCATAATATGCCCAGGGAGATTTGCTGTGAATCATTTCACTGTGGCAAACTTTGTAGGAAGTGGTAATATCTTTGATTCAAAGAAATTATGCCCAATCAGGAATTGCAAGCCTTTTATAGTTGCACAATGGAAAAAAAGCGCATTTCAAGATTTGAACGCACTGAGAACAGTCACTCAGTTTTAATTGAAAACTGCCAGTCGGAGAGGAAGAGGTGGGTGGCATTTGTGAAGCAGAGTGAATGTCAGCAAGGGCAGAGGTGCTGCATTGTATTGCCTGTGTTAGCATCAGGATATGCATCTGTAAGTGATTGATGCTGTCAACAACAAAGTGGAGGATGAGTGTGGTTGCTGTTCTTAATGATGGACAAGTTACAATACCAAACAGCAGTACCGCGTACAAGTAGCGGGGCAGTAAAAGAGGGGTCTGTGGAATTGGGGAAGATTAGATGTTCTGTCTAGGGAGTCAGCTAAGGCTTTCTAATTTCAGCTGTGTAAAAAGTAGTCTAAACTGTCTGGAATTTGTGAAGATAGGGCACATGCTGAGCATTACTTATTCAACCATCCATCTGTCTCTGTTGACTATACAGGGAGGCAAATGATGATTTATTTTTTAATTACAGTATTGGAAGAGTTGAATACCATCCTAGGTATGAAGTGTAGATGGCTTTTATGAAAATACCTGTGCTGTGGTCAGCTAAGGTACTGGAAGACTACACATACATTCCCTGCTACTTCTAAAAAAGAGCAACATTCAGTGTTGAGAGTATCCAGAGCATGAGGACTCCAAGAGGACAAAATTATTGTGCATGGATGTGTACCTGAACACTTTCTTCGTTTGAGTTTCACAGAATTTGATAGTTGGAAAGAGCACAAGGGTTCACCAGACAGCTATAATTCCGTGTTTATAAGGAATTTTGTTGCTGAATTTCCTTAAAGCTTTTGTGTTTGTCTGTGTTTTTGTGGGTTGGTTTGGTTGGTTGGTTGGGGTTTTTTTGTTAAGAAAGAATTCCTTATAGGAGTCAGTAATCAGTTATGCTGCTGTGGTTGCATGAAATTAATAGATGAACAACCTAGAGGAATAGCGTATGCTGTGCAATTTGCAAGTACAACTTTCTTCCCTGCCATATCACTGCAGAGTAGAAGTTGATGCTTTGAAACATCTGGGGTGTGTGATTGGCAGTAGGGTTGGTGGGAGGAATCCACTGGCCTGGTTGTTTGTCCCAGTCTCTTGATACTTACACCAAATTATGATTAAAGTAACTTCAACCGTGTGATATCAAGCATCTTCTTTATTGCCACACCACCATCCCTTGCAAGATACAGCTCCTTTTTGCTATTATTTCCAGTTCATTCTGTTCTCGCATTAAGCTGTTACAATTCTAGTAGGCATTAGCATGCTGCAAGTTCTCTTTTTCATTACGCCATTCCTTGCCCTCTGCTTTATATGTGAAACAGGTAGCAGTTACGTGATGTGGCTGCACAGTCTCAGCTGTACAGCCTGTTTAAGCAGGGTAGCCCAAGTTTAAAGCTAATCATACCCAGCTGTGTTCTTAGTCACACTTCTCCATCCCAATTTGTCACTTACAGTTAATTCCCACTAGCTGAGCAGAGCCGTCAGGTATTTTAATTTTTATTACAGATGTGTAACTTCAGCCCTTGGCTCTTCACCCTCAGTACTGAGGCACTCCGGTCACTCTGCAGGAGCTCCTTGCAGATCCCTGGAGCACTCTGCCTGAGGTGCTAATACCGTTGCTGCAGCGTGTCTCCTTGGCTCCACTTGCCTTGCATGGGGTGAGGGAACACGGCAGAGCAGGCAGCTTTTGTTCAGCCTCAGCCTGTCATGCCACGAGCCAGCCGTGCTCCTGTCAGCACCAGCGAGACCCCTCGCAGCGCTGGGCTGTGATGTTCGCAGGGGAGACAGCTTTGAACGGGAGGGCTTGGGGTGAAAGGGGAAGAAAGAAGAGTGCTGAGGTGCAGGTGACGGGCAGGGCCCAGCCTGGGTGTCTCAGTGTCACTGTCCACCCACCCTGGGCATGTTCTCTAAAACCACAGTCCCCAGGTCCTAGCTTGTGTGTTGAACAGGGGGAGAGGCCCAGGCAGCAGCAGGAGGCACAGCCCACCGCTGCGAGGGTGTTCGTTCCCAGCTGGCAGCGCCGGGTGCTGCTGGGTGATGAGGTGGCACTTCCAAGCCAGAGCGATGATTCCTTGTGTAAATAGTACTGGTTAGTGGTGCTGCAAAGGGGAATGATTTATGAAAGGTGAGTGTCTGCAGTTTTTAATAAAATGTTTAAAGATATCTGCACAGACCCAGATTTTAAGGCTCTCTGTTCCACTTCTAAGTGTTACAGTCCCTCTAATTTTGGATTATTTTGACTAGGCACAGCTGTTAAGCCTTTCTCTCTTCTGCCTCTCCTTTCTCAAAAGAACATAAGCCTCTAAAAGTCCGCGGTATTCTGTCTTACTGTGAGCCTTGCCAGCTATCGCATATTTAATGACAGCTATTTGCTACCTTGTGATTAAGTTGAAAGAAAGAAAGAAAGGAGAGTAACTTGAAATAGGACAGTGGCTAAAAAGAAAGACAATACCAAGCTTGTATCAGAAGATTTTAAAACCGCCCATTTTGAAAATAATGTGCCTTAAAATACACATTGATTAGGAAATTATTTAACTTGATTTGTTTTGGGAACCACATCTATGTATGTCACAATTGAAAAGCTTAGAAAAAACTTATCGAGATGTTTCTTCAGAAGGTGTTTACTCATGTTGCTTAAACTGGCCTGCCTGTTACAGTTACCTGCCTTCCCAGCGCACTGAGTCAATGCCTTTGAGAAGTAAGCTCACCACACCTTCTTAACATCTGACCAGTTAAATTACTAAGAACACACATTAACTTGTTTTTGCAGTTTTGTTAGTGCTACTAAAATATCTCACTGTAACATCTCACTGTAACTAATTTCACTTCTCTAGGTAGAATACAGAGTATTTTCTTCATCTGAATGTCTTTTGCAAAATGTCATGGAAGACCAAATCGGGGTAAATAACAGAAAAACAAATTGTATCACAAAATATAACTCATGGCATTAAACAGGCCATACAAAACAGTGGGATGACAAGTTTGCCAGTTTGCAATGAGTTAAGTGAATTAATAAAATCTTGTTGTGTTTCGGACCTGGTTTTTTTTGCTTTTAATGTCTGATGGTAATTTTCCTGTAGTCTAGTTTTAATGAAAACATTTACTCATGTAAATGAGGGTTTCAGTTTGTTTGTGTTGACATTATTATTTATTTTTGTAGAGAAAAATCCCTCCTTTCTTTATCATTTACTTTCAGAAATCTTTTGGAATGTGCTGAGGAGATGTCATCCTTCCTTTGACATTCATGTTTTGTTTGGGTTTTTTCTTTCATTTCAGTTTCTATGAAGTAGTGTAAACTCTAGCTTAATTTGATCTGGCATCCCTGCAGTTGAACATTTGTAAGTATCTTGTATTGTGGCCCATCTGCGTTGTCATAGAAACCGGAGACCTCCATCCTCCTCCTTGTTGTTGGAAATGGAATGCAAACAGGGCATCAAAGTGACGTTTTTCTAGTACAAGTAAGAGCCCTGTGAAGAGCCAAACAGAAAGGTTTCTTATTGGTTTTATGCTCTTGCAGCCTGATGTAACAGTTGTTACAGTACACCCTGTTTTCTCTTGAATAGCTGGCAGCTGAGTAATAGAAAAAATGCGAGCATCATGAAAAAAGACAAGCTTGTGTGGTTAATCTTGTCCACAGCTTTTTCCTCTCTATCTTTTCTTGATATATTTGTCTTGGATTGGGCTGTTAACTAGTAAGGAGGTGCGGAGCGTGTTACTGCAAATCGTTTGCGCTGCAAGGGGCTGAAAGAACCAATTACGCAGCACGTACGCGTGGCTTAACGTTTCTCTGCACTGATCCTCTATCCTCTTACAAGAAAAAACAGCCAAATAATTCTGGCAAACGTGCTAAAAGTTTTCACTTGCAAAATAGTAGAAATGCCAAGTGATCATTCTTCAAAACTGTATGGATTTAACAGATGTAATTGCAAAATCATACACCATTTCCCGTCCCCCACGTACGCTCCAGCTGTGTACTCAGCAGTTCTGCCGGCGTGCTGGTGAATGGTCGTATCTCCTCCCCCAGACAAAGAACCTTTGAAATCACCGCTGAATGCTAACCAACGCAGCCAATTGTACATGATTGTGGATTTCCAAAATAGGTTGAGAAATTATTTTCTAAATAGCAACTTGCTCATCAACCGAGAGACAGGCTCCGTCAGCACAAAGGGGGGCACAGGAACAGTTTGGTTTTGTGTGTGGGAGAAGAATCTTAGTACAGTCTGTTCATGCTGAGCATGCTGTTGCTGGCCTAAAAGCAGCTGCCTCTGTTGCTCGTGCAGTTTCTCGAGCAATATGGGTCACTGGGCAGGCTTCTGATCTTCTTTAAATTGACTACGGAAATCAGTTTCTGCCCCTGTGCAAAAAGATGGATCCTCCAGTTCAGAGATCTACGCTGTGTGAGAATCTGTGCTGAAAGTGTTAAAGGCTTCAGGAAAAAACTCTTTCGTCATTGCTCTGGTAAACTGGAGGATGAAGAGGAGGAACGTGGAGGCAGAATGCTACAATCCTGCATTGTTTGTCTAGCTCACAATAAATACATGCGAAATGCAGAGCAGGAAAAGGCCACTGAATTGTTATTAGTATTTGCAGAGTACTAGTATGTGTTAAATATTCAAAAGATTTTTGCAGACTGGTTTTTTGGCCTGCAGAGCGTGTGAGCTAATTATGCAACCTACCAGTGGGGAAACAAAAGAGGAAAAACAATTAAGAATGTGCTTCTGTGGGGTTAAATTGAGCATGGTCAGTTTTTGCATATGTGTATGTGAAGCATGGACTTTCTTTCCTCAATGAGATAGTTATTACCTTGTAAAAAATCTCCAAGTATGCCCTGCGCTACTTGTGTCACCTCGGACATCCCTCTGGGCGTAGGCCTGACATGTCAGTGAGAAGGGACTTTAAAAGGGGTGTGACCCCTTGTGTGACCAGAAGTGTGCCCTTTTCCAATTCAGTCTGATAAAACAGAACCCTCTCTCCTGCAAGCCTTGCCTGCCAGAGAGAAAGGACTAATTTTTGCTTGTCAAACTTCACTACTTTTTGTTTCAGGTTTACATTGTCTGTGAGTGCCCTTTGCTTGTGTGATCCTGTTTTTTCTTACTCCTTACTGTGTTTCCTGATTTATTTTTTAGTTTGCTCTTTGTTTTCTTCTGAGCTTCCTGCTAATCAATGACAGCCCGACTGTCTTCCTATGTAAACTGACAAACGTGTGTTGGATTAAGTGTCTTTTTGATACGAACGTATATGATCCTCCAAACAATTACCTTGAAAATCCTGCTCTACTCGTAGTGAATGCTATGTACAGTGGGAAGTCAAGTATTTCTTTTTGCACGTTAGAATCTTTACTTTTTAAAAAATTTCTGCAACACCCATCACACATTGACATTTTTATTAGAGTTGGTTAATATTTTCTCAGTGTTTGGTCATGGTATTTCTTTTTTTAAAGTAAAGTTAAATGACTAGTTACTTATGTGCCCTTGCATGTGTTTACTGATACAAGTGCGTGGGTGTGTTGTATAGATCTTTTAAAAGCCTCTTTCCTCTGCTTACATCCTGCCCCCCAACTCCAGATGGAATACAATAGGGGATGGTTTTCTCAAAGCAAACAAATAAATATGCCTTATATTTCTTGAATATGTGCCCTGTCGTATTTGTTAGAAAAGAGAAAGAAACCCTGAAGTTTTTTTCCCCGAAGCACCGCTGCATTTCAGCATCAGTTTGGTTTATTCACAGGTAATATGAGGCAAAATGTTCTCTCAGCTGCTTCTTTCCACTAATGGCCCCCCTACCTCAGAGCCCACAGAACCTGCTCCCTAATGTTGAAACTCCCCTTCTGCTTCTCATTTTGTGGAGGTTATCTGAGAAAGAGGGTTATGGGAGGGCTTATTTTTATGGACTGCAATTTAAAAGGGTACGCATTATGCGTATGGAGCCTTAATTAGAGTCTGATTGCAAAGACAGTGCAGCTTTAAGAGAGGTTAATAATAGAGCTTTGAGATCCCAGTATGAGTGAAGTTAGCAGACCTGAGGACACAAAGCAAGATGGCTTGCTGTAACAGCCAGTGTTTCAGTTGCTAGGTTTCTGTAATCTTTCAGCTTCTCTCAACAGCGCAACATGTGTTTCCTTTAAAAAAAAAAAAAAATCCATCCGTGCAAAAACATGGGGAGGAAAACTGCTGTTTTGTTATTTACAGCTCTTAGAGACAGGTGTAATAGGTTTCTTTAGAGATACCCGAGAGAGACCTGCTGATGCTGTTTTTAGAAGTCCCCTTAGTTACAAACATATTCACAGATAAATTGTCATGCAAGAAATGCTGAGTGAGGGCCAGTGAAATAATACTTTTGAGTTTCACTAAGACTGTCGGATACCTCTGAGTGCAGGTTTAGCTGGTCAGACCGGTTTCTAGCATGAAATGTGTTCATTCGGCAATCTGTTGCACATTTTCTGCAGCAAGTAGCAAGTCAAGCATATGGTCTGAAAAATGAACTGGCTCTTTGTTATGTGTTGAAAACATACAATAGCTTTTGTTTAATACTTTTTCTTTTAAAAAGTTAATTTGCCTTTTAAATCTAATATGGGCCTGCAGAAGAAAAGAAGAAATCTTGGTCTCCCCTAAAAAACACACTTATTATCTTATGTTTAGTATTGCATAAAGAGGAGTTGCAAGAGCGCTTATTTTCTGATTTTTACCTCTCTTTGACAAAGAACTCCTTGGAGAATTATAGAAATTCATCAAAGGCTTCTTCAGAGTTCATTTTACTCTGTGACATTAACAACCTGTCTTTAAAAGTTTTAACAAAATACTATTAACAGAAATACTCCCACAAAAAAAAAAAAAACCAAACCCCAAAATACAGATTTTTATCCAGTTGCACTTGGACTCTTTTCCCACCATTTAAAGTTAGGTTCTCACCTTTTTATTTGTGATATCAACAGTCCCTCAGTCTTCCAAGATTATTACAATAGCAATATAAAAAGCCTCAGCAATTCTGTTCCAGGAGTCCTTCACAAGACCGCATATTTCTATATGTGCTAGGTTAACAGATCTGTTCACCCACCTCATGGCCCCCCAAACCCTCAGGAGATCCTTTTTTATTGACATAATAAAAAAGGAAAGTACTTGCATTATTTTTGACAGGTCTTCTGTAAAAAGAGAGTGATGAGCCAGTGTAGAGCAAAATATTTCCTTCTGAAATATTGTCTAAGAGGTGTTGGGAAAAGAACAAACATTACTAAAAAGTTCTGAAGAGGCCCATTTCTCGGGTGATTAGTTTGAAAAAGGTCGCATCGACTGTAGTGTTGCATTCTTCAGAGGGGAGCTTGGCCCACTTGTCACAAAACTGTATTCCAAATGGTGTTAGCAGCGATGAGTGACTGCTCATGGAAATGGAGCCACCTCTGCAATGCTTTGTTCTGAAAGCACGTTCAACACTCCATGCTTACAGCCAAGAATTTTTGAGTTTTTGGTTGTGATTCTAGTACATAGTCCAAAAAAGATGAGAGAGCAAGTTTTAGAGGCATTAAGTACAATTCATGTGTACATAAATAAAATCCTTTTTTACAGAAGTAAGAGCTACGTGTGGCACAAAAATGTGGTTCTGCCTTCCTTCACAGTGCTATCCTGACTGTCCTGGCAAATTTAATCCCAGCTCAAACAAGGTCTCATTGCTTTAGAACATTGAAGCACTATAGGTACATTTTTGCAAAACAAGAGATGTGGATGCTTTAGATAATCTTATTTGATGTCCTAATCATGTTTATTTCAAATGTATTAGGTTTGAGAGTGAACATCATCTTTAGTAGAGAAATTATATCTGACAAAATTCATCTTGCGTCTTAGTTGATATCAGATGCATCCCAGCAACAGTGTTCATTGTTCATCCAAGAAATTATTGTTACAAAGGTACTTCTGTTTGTACTTTGAGCAAGCCTATCTTAGAGGGAAGAACTAACTGTCCCCTGACTCTTCAGCTTTCCTGAGGCCACCTCTGCAGCTTGACAGCTTTGGATTCACTGTGTTCAGTCACATCCATGAATTCTGCATTTATGTCACCTATTATAGGCTCAGATGGCACAAGTTAAATTGCATTAAGGCTGAATTGGCATCTTTAGATTAAATTTAAGAAAATTTGGGAAAGGAGGTCCAAAATCTGTTAGAAGATTGCTTAGACATAGAAAGTGGGTCTTCCGTTAAAGCATGATTGCTCTGAAAACCAAGTCTCTTCAGGGTACTCTAAAGGTGGGTTCAGTAGCAGTGTTTGCCTTTCTGTTGTAAGAGAAGGGCCACCTCCATTTCCTTTGTACTGAAGGGGATCTTTGACAATATTCACCAGAACTCTGAAATAAAATTCCTATGCCATTCTGAGCAAGGATGGTGCTGGATTCATAGTTTGGTCTTGTAGCACAAACAGACTTTGTTTCAGACACTTCAAAGTTACAAAGAATTAAAAAAATGCAGATCATTTCAAAATATTAGCTGAAGGTCGGGCATCTTACTGTGGAAGAGAAGTAAGTTGTATGTATTTATGGAGATGCATGCAGATGTATCACAACATGTTAAACAACAGGAGAGGGATGAGGAGGATAATGGAGATAGTAGTAGAAGGAATATCACCATCAGTCACTTACGTAGGCCAGTTCCGTATACAACTTTATATTGTGAAGTCATTTGAAACAGTTAAAAATTCCAACTGATAGTATAAAATGTAATTTGAAAGTGCAGATTTTGTAGTGTTTCATTTACTTTTTTTAAATAATTTGGATTCTGTTCCAGATTGTTTACAATCCCTCCTTCCAAATTTGTTTCCCTTTTATCTGTGTAAGCATGTGCTGACACTGTTACTCAGTATACACAAAAGCTAATCTACCTTCATGCACATGGAAAATAGCTTTCCTGGCACTGAGTTTAAAACTCCCATAGAATACATTATTAATCGAAGAAGTCTCTCTTTTTAGAAAAGCCTATCATTTATGTGGTCACCGTTGAGAAGGTTATGGATAAATATAATGCTGTTTTTTAACAGTGTGGTCTTCAGAACATACAACCCCAGATACTGAAAGTGCATTTTAAAACGATTTAAATTTCAAAAGTAATTTTCCTTCTCTGTACTCTGGTTGCATACACTAACATGATCTAATTATAATGTAACGACAACTTCTTTTCTATCGCCCTGCATGCTTTAATGCTCTAAAAGCGTTTCTCTTGGCAGGTCTCTGCAGTGAGGTAAAAGCATGGTAACTTCAGCTCCCTGTAGTGAATAATTCCCTCATTCTGTGTTTGGCTTTCAAATGCTAGATCATGTATCTATGAAGTTCAAGGAATAGAGTTGTGAGGGAAGTGGGTAGGGTGAGGCTGGTGCCCATCTGCATATAATTTAGCTGAATATGACTGCTGCTCAGTGACAGAGCTTCAGCCCGGCTTTGCTATGTCTGCAGTGCTGAAGCGTTCCTTCAGCGACACGTGCTGGTCTTGCAGCCTCTCCTGAGCCTTATCAAACACAGCCAGTTGGTGCTGCTGGTATGAAAGCACAGGGGAGCTCTCATGTGGAAGGTTAATGGAGTGTAATTAGAAAGAAAAATGAACTGCTCAACCACTCTATCTCACTCTACCTGCACTGAGAGTGACAAGTGCTCTGATCTTTTATAAACCCTAGAGCAGAGGTTTAACAGTCTGAAGTTATGACAGTATAACTGTCAAACAAGCAAGCACACTGTGAAGAAGAAGTATGAATTTATGGACAGGAATGTTTACATTCCCTTATGTGGTCTCTGTTAGTACTTTTTTTCATGCTGGATATTGCCCATATTGATATAACAGGTCTCAAATGCATTCTCTTGTGAGGTGTTCGTCAAAGCCAGAAAGATCTTTGTGTTCCATGCGTGGCTTCTTCGTGTCTGTGCCTCGTGTAACTGTTACCTTGCAGGATGAAGTGATGGCACCATCCTATGGCATTTTGATAGCAAGGAATTAAACTTCTGTAGAGAAGACTTCTGGCATGAGCAAGAACAGCAACTGGGGTTTACATTCCAGGAACTAACCGAAATTTGAGATTACGTACATAATTTGAGATTACATACTAATGCCTGATGCTGTTAAGTTAGGTACTGTGCACATCTGTTGAAAACTAACATGCTGATGAAGTTGTTTTTTGTCTTTCATCTAGTATGCAGATTTTTAAATTTCTTTTAAAAGAATACTGATAAATTTTAGTTGTGAAACTGCATCTAGAAAGTAGAGGAAAGACACCACACGTCAAATCAAAAAAGGACAACGAGATTAACTGTTCTAACTTCCCATGTGTTAGAGGCCGTTATATTCTACCCCAGTACTCCCATGTGATGTCTTCTGACTTCAGGGAGACTAGGGCAGTTTGGTTATCAGGGTGCTAAGTTTTTGTCTTCCACATCTTTGTGTTCCAGAAAACAGGCGGTGGATGGGCTGCTGGTTATTATTGCAAGGCCCTTGCAATGTCAGCAGGTTGATTAGGGGAAGTTTGCCCAGCTAATCCTAGCAGGCAGTACACATCCTGCATTGCAGTGGAAGGGAAAAAACCAACATCACAGCAAGTTTGGCCTGGGGAAATTTTTTCCTCTTCCAAGTCTGAAATCAATAAGAATCTAAATATGTAAAGAAGGTACACAATAAAAGGCATCAAAGGAGGAAGATAAGCTTGCTTTGCTCAGCTTCTTTTCTCTAGCTGTGGCAAATATCTTGTGTTTCAGAGAAAGGAGAAGAAACAACTTTGAGTATATGTGGTTGGTTGTGCCTCTGGACATGTTCATATTCTGAAGAGTAAGGCTGTCTTTATGCAGAGTTTCAGTGCTGGAGAAGTGTGCTGGGAAACAGTGCTGGCACTTGCACTGTCCCTGGTGAGGGATGCGGATGAGCAGAGGCTTCCCAGGTCTCTCTCCCCCTCACATGTATTGTACAATCTCCTCCAAAACTTAGATTAAGTATTTCCTTTAGAAAGCTGTGTAATCTTGTCCTGAAGACTTCAGAGGTAGGCCATTACTGCTCATATGAGGCTGTTCCAGCATTTATCCATCTCTGCATCGTCTCTCAATGTTGAATTTGTCAACCTTCAACTTGCAGCCACAGAATCATCATTTTACGTTTCTCAGAGAAACTAAAAACCCTCCCATCATCAGATTTCTTTTTCACGTATAAATATCTATACTCAGTGAGAAGTCTAATGAACTGGATATGCTGAGCCCCAGTAAGCTTCACATTACAAAATGTTTGTTGGGTTCTCAAATAAGTTTGTGGTTTTCCTTTGAGCTGTCTCCAGTAGCTCTGCATCCTCGTAAAAAGGTGGCTTTCCATTCTTTTGTCAAAATGTGTGTTCTTGGGTGTTTTCAAGAGAGGCAGAAGTTCACCAGATCTTCAGCTCTTGAGTAGTGAAGCGCTTTTTGCACTGAGATAAATACACACGGGGACAAAGTCCCCCTCCCAAGGCCATTTAAATCGGGAGGCTAAGGAAGAACCATTGCTTTGTTTTTCAGAGAGTCACTGTTGACTGATCCACAAACCTTGATACAACTGAAGATCAGCAATTTGGGTCTTCTGCAGTGATTTAATTTGATGTCTTCTCTGTGAAGCAGGCATTTTTCTTTGTTTTGATCGTGCTTGGTTAACTAAAGAGAGTAGTGCAGCAGGTAAATTTAGCTGGGCGGAGTATCTGTATTTGATACACTGTTCACGTGACTAGGAAGAAGAGAAAATCTCTCATTTGAGTGAGGTGGAACTATGCCTTTTTTTCTGATAACTCATTCTGCCTATGAAGCGGAGATCAACAGTGAATTGCAATGTGATGTTGTTAGCGATGGGTTTTAATTGAATTGGCACTAAACAGTATTTGGTTGATGACACAGGGAAAAAGCCTGTCTACTGCTGTTAGTTTGTGATGTTTGTAAAGCCACTGTGGAAATGAAATATTAGATGCTGTTAACAACATCAGAGTAATCAGCAGGTGGTTGTACAATATCGTTTGAGCATCCAGATCTTTCTGTTCACAAAAGAACAAGTTTGCATTCTGTGCTGAAATAGAACTAGTCATCTTGCTTGATACTTCTGATCATGCATGAAGCGCATGAGCATGAACTGTGTGTGTTTCCTTTCATGAGGAGGAGAGGAGGTGTGATTCATTCGTGAGAATAGCTGTAGGATGCACAAGAATCCTACTGAAGCTGATTCATTTTTAGTCAAAGGGCTGTGTTACTGTGCAGTAGTACGCTGTAAAATTACTTGATGACTGTCCTTTCCACTTGGGTTGTTAAAAAATATGAGGAGTTACCAGATTAGAAAGTAGACTTCTATTTAGGTTGATTGTTTCTGAAACATGAAATAAGTTTATTAATTCAAATTGCTCTACTGTGCTTGCTTAATTCAGACAAATGCAGTTTAACGGATGTCATGAGGTAAATCAGAGGCAGGAGAAGAAAAGCAGCAGACTGCCCTGGCAGAGATGTTTAGCTTAGGCAACTGGCTACCATGGATAGATGCGAATGGCTTTCCCATGGGGGTGGTTGTTCCTGTGTGTTCTCCTGCATAGGTGTAATAATCCACAGTATTTTTTGTGCTGAGATTTTATATCACAAGCTTCAGTCCATGACAGATTTTATAAGACCACATGATACACTTCTGGAAAGCTAGGTTCAGTCAGAGATCACAGAAACATATTTTATGGTGAAGTACAAAAGAACCCTTGTTTCATTTCTGCACCATCTAGGCAGCTTTTTTTTTTTCCTAACAAGCTTTTTTTTCCCTGAAACAGACAAATGGGGCTAGAACAATACAGAGATGGGCAAGATAAAATTAAAATGAGCACCTTTTCCAGTCAGTGGTTTAATTTTTTCATTTCTTCAGCCTTTTCATATCGAGGTGATCCCCACATCCTTTTACCAGTTTGTATTTGTACTTGGAAGTATTTCTGTGAAGCAGAAAAATTTAAACCAAAACAAACCTTGTCAAGCCTTGTCAAATTTAAAAAAAAATTAAAATATTTCATTCCTTTCATTCCATTCCTCCTTAATTACATTCAAAGTACTGCATTTAACTGTTTTTCCTGTTCTGTTTTACGTGTTGTCACACACTTAGTTCTCCATTCATTAGTTGCTTCATTGTTTAATTATTGTAGGTGTTCTTGCAAGTTTCTTTCCGTTAGCATAAGTACTGGGGTAAGAAGGTAGACATTACATTTATTTAATACATAAGCTGCAGGAAAATGTTGTACATGTGCTGCTCCTACTAGTTCAGTCTCTGTTCCCTACTTTGTGCAAGAGTAAATATTCTAAAATGAGAAGACAGTGATGCATAAGGTATTTCATGGTACAACATTCCCTTCCAAAAATTAATTGCTCTTGTGGTGCTGCAAATGGTAAAAGACACAGTACTGAAAATAAACCGATCAAGAAGTCACAGAGGAGGCAAAAAATTATAAGCATTCTCCCCATTAAGAATGAATTAACGTTATTTTCAGAACTCATATAATTCACTTCTGAATGATTTCTAGCAACTTCAAGTAGTGTTTCTCTGTCATAAAGGAAAAATCCCACATTCTTTTTCAAAGTACGTATGTTCATGTGTGAGCTGTGTATTTGTTTCAGAATCACACCTGTAGTCATTATTTTAAATAGTCTAAAATGTAATAGTGTAATAACTTTACTAGTATTTTTAGTGATAAAAATACTTTTCACATCATGCCAAGGCGATATAACAATATTTATCTGACAAAGTGTCAAAGTAGATTTTTACAGAATGATGATTTATTTAAATTCCATTTTACAGAAGGTACCCTATGCTGTATTTGGTAATTGTATTAAAGATATTAAAGACTGCAAAAGAAGCTAATGAATTTAGGCTGTACCAAAATTGACTGTACTGTCTTGGTCCATCTCTAGCACTCATCGGTATCATCAACGCGTTGCTCAGTGTATCCCATAGGACCATCATGGCAGAGGGATGAGAAGCATTTAGCTCCCCTGACATGCTCCGTAACCCCTTTTAGACATGCAGAAGAAGTGATTGTATCTTTGTGCAGCTTTTAGCCATGTTTTCTGTGGGCTGGATGCAGCACATGTGCTTTCGAACGGTTACTGGAATGTTGGCAATGCAACCATCGACTAAGTATGGTTAAGATACCCATGTATTTAAAAAAAGCTTAAAAAAATAATCAGGTGTTTAATCTATAAAAAGAAATAGTGCATATTTCAGTAATCATTCCCAGTAAAGCATTCAAATATGAGGTGGAGGTGGTCTCCCAGTCCCACTGCTGCATCCCTATTCAGCATACACGCACCCCTGCGCCGAGAGGGTCTTTTCCAACTGAAAGATGTAGGTGCCAGTTTCATCACCTTTAAGAAGCAGGAAAGCTTACCACGCTTCTTTCTTGGAATAAAATTATTTCTAATTTAGTTGGTTTAGATTTTGTTTGTAGATAAAAACATCTGGGTATGAGTGAAGCATAGCCAGAAGTGCAGAATTCCATAAAAATACAGGATAACCACAGAAATAGCTGAAAATATTTCTCTAGTCTTTTGACCATTCTTTCAATGGAATTTAATTTAAGTTGGTTTCTACAACAGGTTTTTTTCTTACTGTTGTAGATTCTGCGTCATCAACTTCTATAATTGGATTTCACTATTTTACATTTTAGATACTATCTTAAAGCAGTAGATGAGTGTACAATTATTCTTCTTGCTTGTAATCTTTCCACTCTCAAATTCCATTCCCAAAATGCACCCTCTTTGCAGGTTAAAAACCGTGCCAGGGCTCCAAAATATTTTAGTTTCTTTCTGCCACGGAAATATTGGTATTTTTCTGTTTTGTCAAAAAGCAGAGCTATTTCACTTCTCTTTGGGTAGTGGCAGGGGATGGGGCTGGCAAGGAGAGGGGAGGGTGGCTGGAAAGGAAGATCGCAGAGCAGTGTAATTCCCTCCATCCTCCCCACTCCCAAGCTGGACCTTATTTGAAATCAGTACTTTCTCTTACCATTTAATTCGCAGTGGTTGGCAACTTTTATGTCCTAGAGAACATTTGTTGGTCATTGGAGGGAACAGGTAACAGAGGATCCGTAATAGCTGACTTCCTGGAATTGGTGGAGCAGGAAAGCAGGTCACTAGCAGGCGGTTGAGCAATTCAAACCACATCAGCTTTGCTTTTGTTATATAAAAGGTATGCATTACAGGGCACTTTACTTTTCTCTCTCATTTTTTGAAGATTTTTATATTTTATTTTTTTTAGATTTTTGAAGTTTAAAAACAGAGCTTCCATTAGATATGTGTGTTTTTCTGAAGAAGAAAATGTGTCACCAAATATAACAAGGGATCTAGTATTTAAAAAATTGCTGTACTCGGAGAACGACTTTGTTATTGATTGATTAAATAAAATGGAGATAATGCTTAGCTAATAATGTTATACTTAAACCTTACGAAGCTTTAAGTTTGTTTCAAGGACTTTCCTTGTCTTATAGCAAGATATTCATGATAGTTTTTTGCATGAGCACAGAGAAGACACCTTTTGGCACAGATATATGGCCAGCAAGACATAGAGGCAGATTTTCTGCTTAATCAAACCAAAATAATCTTCTGATGCTGAGTTAGGATCTGGCCTCTGTCACGAATGAGAAAGCGGTATTGCTAAATGTCACAATATTGATTCCAATTATTACCTTTAAGAAAGGGTCATGTGAGATGTCTAGGGCTCTGTGAACTCAGTGGTGTGAACAGTTCTTGATGAGATTAGTGATAAAGATGTCGAGACAGCAAGAGCTATGAGATTATGTAGTATGCTTAGGGGGGCACTGTTTGACAAATGGATTTTGAAGCAGCCTTACAGTAACCATTGGAGAAGGCTAGCAGTTACGTTTTGGGTAGAATACAGTTTGGAAGAAAGAATGTGATTATTAATTTCTTTCATGTTCTGGATTTAAAGAGACGATTGGCATTCAGCTTTGAAGAAGATTCTGTAAACTTGAAAGACAAATGCTTCTCATACATTTGTAGTGTTGCAGGAAAAGAAACTATTTTAGGAATATGGGGAGAGTTAGAGCTTTCTGGCATGCAGAATACTATTATGTTGTGTTTATGAGTCAATCTCAATTTAAAATTTTGAAGTTGTCAGTAAGAATTTAATTAAATTAAATATTCTTAAATAAAAGTGGGAAGGAAAAATGGCAATGATTACGTTTAAAGAATTAGGAACATTTTTTAAGAGTTCTGTGGTACTTCTAGACAACCTCAATCTTACTGACACTCAGTCTCAAAGGCATGTAGCTAGGATTTTATACCAGGCAAATTTCAGTCATACAGATTGTACTTTCTGCAGCACAAACCGCCTTAAAAATTGATTAAGAACAGCCAAATAACTGAAGAAATATTTTAAAATACAGTTTTAATGAAGTATCAAGTCTGACAGTAGACAACAGTTTCTTTCATATTGCCCTCTGCTCTGCTAACGTTGCTGCAGACAGATGTGTGCCGGGGCTCTTGAGAGGCCGCAGAGCAGCGGTTCCAGCAGGACGCCGTGGAGGAGCCGTATGGTGTCAGCCCAACAGCGTGGGTTGGGACTGTGCAGAGGAGGATGCAGCAGAGGGTAGTGCTGGAAATGGGTGTAGGTCTGCTCTTCATTCCTGTGTAGGTGCAACCCTGAGAGTCTCGTCTGGTAACTTTGGAATATGTTCTTCAGAGTATCCCTTTTGGTGACTACTAACAAACAGATAATCCCAACAGTCTTGCAGATAGTAAAATGATTTCTGTAGTTTCAGTGTGGTATTTTTACTGACAGTTGGTAGAAGCAGCTTAAGGAACTGCGTAAGCGATTGGCATGCACTGCAAACTTCAGTTTTACTCTCTCAATCTTAAAAGCATTAGATGTTTCTTCCAATTTAATATCTGCATAATGGATGTGGATGGAGGGGTATGCTGCTGCCAGGCAGCTCTCGGCAGCCTCTAACAGGCTAGCGTAGACTTCCAGAGCAACAGCATTTTTCCGCTCACGTTATCCATCTTGTGCCAAATACGCTGAGCCTCAATTTTTGCACAAGGCACTAATAAAAGTTGTGCTTCGGTCCCGTTTTTCCCCAGCTCTGTACGCCGTGGTTTGGGCCTGGGGGTGGAACAGGCGGCGTGTGAATGTGATGTGACTCACCTCGCTCCTACTCCCCTGCTCCTGTCCTCGCTGGCTCTCACCCTGCCGTAGCAGTATGGCAGAGGAGTCCTCCAGCCTGCCTCTCCCTCTCCTCTCTCTCTCTTTTTTTTTTTTTTTTTTTTAATCTTTTCACTAATGTTCCTCCCATTGTAAAGAACAAGATGGAAACAAATTCTTGGGCCATTGCTGCTGTTAGGGAGTCAGTAGAAGAGCACCATTATCACTGAATTTCATACAGCCAGCTGTGGAAGACAAAAACTCCCTTCCTGTTCATGCCGGGTATGGTAATTCTTTAGCCTCCTGTGCAGTGTGTGTGCAGTCCATTTTCTGGCAGGTATTCCATAGGCAAGTTGCATTATTTCCTCTCCTACTTTGTTCCATTCTCCTCTCCCCCGCCTCGGGTTATTCTCTGCAAATGTTTTTTCAGCTCTTCTGTCTGCTTGCTGACATGGCACTTTGGTTTGCACGTTAACGTGGTTGATCTTTTCAGAAAGCGATTTAAAATGATTGTTTAGTTATTACGTATACGAATGAGCTGATAGGCACAGGCCATTTAAAACTATGTAAAATATCTGAATTAGCAAAATGCCTTCTACACTCCTATTATTTTCTCCTTGTTGTAGAAGGGAACAAACAATTTACAGCTTTTAGGCTTTGACAGCTTTTATCGCTTTTCTGGATGCAGTGTAAAATAGTTCCTTCATGCTGCTGTCCATTACCAGCTCCCTGAAGTTTCAGTGAGGTTGGGCCTGTGTTTCTCGTGGTGTTGGAGCTGAGCGTGCATCCCCAGCCAGAGCTGTGGGTTTTGCAGAAGCCAGGCAGCCCTCCTCCTGTACACCTCTGAGTCACTGAATTCAGCCTTTTGCAAAAAGGTCAGTCATGTGAGCTCGCACATTTCAACCTTATGAAACAGGGGTGGCCTTTTTGTTGCCTGTGTGTTTTATTTGGCTTTTTAAAGTTCCAGTTCACAAATCTGCCCATGTGGGACCCTGCTCCTTTTGTTACCTTCCTCTGGGCTAGAGCTATGCATTCAGTATGTGAGGCACTGTGCAGTTTTAACTCATCATAAACAAGATACTCAGAATCAAAAGTCTACAGTGTGTCAACAAGAACTATGCAGAGAACAGATATTTTCTTCACTCAGAGTTTCATAATCCTGTGTGAAAGAAATTTGAAAGAAAAAATAGTTTCAGTTGGTTGTAAATAACTGGATTTTGGGGTGGGTGTTTTTACTCCATCTCTCTGTTTTTGTACTGTCTTAATACTAATACTTCAAAACAAAAAATCAAAGCATTTGATATTGTCAGAACTTTTTTTTTCTTTTCCTTTCCATGTAAGTAAAACTGTTTGGGGCAGCCCACTGTCAGCACCTGGCTCTGGTAGAGGTTTCCTGACCGTTTCTGTTCCCACTGGAGAACAGTTGAGCCCTTACCACGTCTGTTTGACGTCATTGTCTTCTTCCGAAGCCAGCGTTGTCATATAACTGTTTTGGAGTGTGTGTATGCTCTTGATCAAGGGGGCTTAAGTATGTATCTAAATCTTTTTAAAGCTGTCCTAATTTGGGAGTGGTTGGAGTGTAGTAAAAAAATGTCCATTTTCTGTCCTGCCCACAGAAGGTGAAAAAGGTCTAGGGGTGTTTTCACCTTTGTCCGCACTAATGTGTAATATAAACATAAATTGTGAGCCCTTATTAGCCATGTGGCGACATGGTATCTCATCCTGCAGGTCACCTGGTCTGCTCTTACATCTGTTGAGTTACAGTCTAAAGATGCGCAACAGCTGCCAGGAGAAGAAACTTATTTTTTAAATATTTTCAAACTTTCATCGAAGCTATAGTGTAATAGGAAGCCCTTAAGCTAGGAGAAATAAATCTGTGCCATTTTCTTCCCATGTAGGTAGCCCTTTCTGATTTTCTTTCAGGTGACAATAATGTTGAACAGAATGACCACGCATCCATGCCTTTCCTATTCCCCACTTTGCACTCAAACTGGCTGTCTCTCCGCTCAGTTTCGATGCCTGGTACGAAATGGCATCCCTATTGCCTTGAAGTCAGCCCTGAGGCTTCAGCCTGAAGTCCTTTTTCATAATTGTTTAGGAATGGCGCATGTTTGAAGGAATCAGAAACTTTGGAATCTGAACGCTAACACATCTCACATGAATATAGGTTGAGTCTTGCAGTGTTTTGTGAATAGGCTGAATTTTGGTGGGTGGGTTTCTGCAGGGACAGCAAGGTCACCCTGCTGGGCAGCAGTACTCCTCTATTTTGACACTGTGACTAGTAGATAACACCAATATTTAAAACTACAAAAAGAGAAATCCCCCTAAGCTTCTGACCAGTTCTTTATTTACATTAAATATATTAACTGTTTTTATATTCTCTGATATGTGCAGCTAAATAACTGTCATCATTTCTGTTTATGTTTTTGTTTATCTGGTAGAAAAGAGTGGTGGAACAGCTTCGAAAGAATTTGATAGTGAAGCAGGAACAGCCAGACAGTAAATTTCAAATACAACCGTTGGCACAGTCAGAAAACAAACTACAGACACCACAGCCGCAACCACTACAACAGCTACAGCAGCATCACCATCAACAGCAGCAGCAGTCTACTGCACCCTCTCCAAACGTGATTGGATCACAGGTAAAAATCTCCACAATAATTATTTTCCTTGCTAAAGGTGAAGTTCACCAAAAAAAAAAAAAAAGTGCAGAGAGAAAATTGCAAACTTTCACTTATGCCCAGTAGTGTACCAGTATGAATTTCTCCTTCTGTGCATATGCAGATGTGGTTCTTGTGGGTTTTTTTGGCAATAACCTCCTATCTGAGTCAAAAAAATTAGGTAGTGTTTAAAAGTTACATCATAGCTTCACAGAAGACAAGGGTGGCATTATCACCTTTTCTAAAAATAAATGAAGGTTTAGTAAACGGACCTGTCTTTTCCGTAGGTGCATGAGTGATTGTCTGTCCATACCCAGTAGGTCTCAAGAAACAGTAAAGACTTTACACGCACTGTATGAGGTGTATGATTAAAATATTTTTAAAAGACAAGAAGAGTAGCCACTCTATCTATGAGCAAAATGTAAGAAAACAGTTCCCTCTTCTTTCTGCTTGGTTCTTTTTAAACAGATGTAACTCATATTGAATAATATTTACCTGGGTTTGCAAGGATTTGTCTAAAAGTGTACAACGTTAATTGCAAAGTTTGAGTTTTAGAAAGTAGTGTCTTTACTGGGAAGGTACACTAAATTTCAGTGTAGGATTAAAGACATAATCCCCGAACTCACCAGAGAAAGTGGTCTCCTACTGAGAGGAGAATTCCAAGTTTCTCCTGTTCAAATATTTAGAATCCCAAAAGTGTGCTAATAAAACAGCTAGAAAGTGCAGGGAGGTGTTTTGTAAAATAAGCATATGTGAGGTCTTTTTTTCCCATTGATGTAATCTCAGCAGCTTGGGTTTGCCTGGATAGACAGATGGCAGAATTCACCCGTGAATTTTCCTTTAAGCACATTGCAGTGAATCACAACCATAAGTTTGACCGATTGTGATTCTTGTGTTCCCTTTTCTTGGAAGTAGAGGAGGGAGAAATGGTTTGGCTGTTAGTTCTGTCATAAACTCAGCAACTTGTTTGAATGTGCTTTAAAAATATATTTGTGAGGCTTAGGTAACTGTATTTTTGAGAAAATAATATTGAAGAAATGAAGGAAACTTAACTAAGGAAAAGACATTTCTGAACGGCAACATCAGTATCAAAGCTAAAACAGAACAAATAAGTAAATATTACTGTGTCCAAAAATATTTATAGCCAAACAATGGATCCCTCTTTGCTGTGTCACTGATCTCTGTTTTTCAGTCAGGAAACATGACTGCAAAAGCGGCTTCGTATTCCACACTTTGCATTAACTTCCAGGTCATCTCCTGGCTTGTAAAAATTGAGGTTTTGTTCAAAGTTAAAGAGCCCCCTAGTGAAACAGTCAAAAAACTGCTACACCCTTCTGACTACCATTGACAAAGTTGTACTTTGAAAGTAATTACAAACTGAAAGGCAGGTTGTCCTCTGGTTTGAATAAATAATCCAGCTATTATCCTTAACACTTTTCTAGTGTTATTTATGTTGGTATAATTCTAAAGTAAGCTTACTTGCCTCTGTGCACATTTTGCCCCTCAATCTCTTTCAGCAAAGAAAAGTCAAATATTTTGTCTCTCTAGAAAGTTTTTGGGTTCCTACTTTTGTGAATCTTTCAAGGCTGTGTCAGTAAAGAGAATGTTTTCAATGGTTATTTTCAGAATAATTCAATCAAGGTGTATATATATATATATATGCTGCCTTAATAGTGACATTGTGATGTACTTAATATAGTCCAGTAAGAAGGGCTTTTGAAACTTTCATAAAGCACCGAGCCTGCTAAAATGTAATTTTATTGCAGTGTTATTATGTGAAATAATGCAGACTTGCTATGAATGCCACTTCAGTATGAATTCACGCATTGAAATCTTTTTAGAATAACCAAGGTAATTAATGCTCAGCAGAGTAACAGGGATATTCAAGCTTTGTGATCTACTAACTGAAACTAAACTCTTACTGCTTACAGACTTATCAGAACCCCTTGAAAGAGCCACAGTCTTATATTAAGTGATTGATTGCATTTTTCTTTAGAATGTTTATGGATGAATGTAATGCTTGTGAAAATAATACCATCTTACGTCTCATTGAAAAAGCTTGAATAATGTTAACTGCATTAGGGAGAAGATGCAGCAGAGGTTGAGAAGAAGCTCTTGAATCTCAGATAAAAAGTTAAGGGAATTGTTCATGTTGCAACAAGGAAAAGTTAATTGTGTCGGATTTTGTATAAATGTATAAAATTGAAGCATGAATTATCCTTTGATTTGGCATTCCACAGTGATTTTTTCACCCTTGTGCATAGTTAACAGTTAGGGGATATAATTGTGAAATTAGAGGTGTGAAGGTAAACTGTGTTTTTGTTTAAGGAAGTAATATTGGTGAATATACTGAAGAATCCAGCTGGAAATGTATTTATATTATTTTATTAGAGAGAAGAGAAAGGTCTTGTGTGATTAAAATCAAGCAGTCTAAATCAGGCACGTTCAGAACATGAAAAAGACTGCCTGATCCCTGGGTCTCCATTTTTTCCTGTGTAGAGCCTAGTGCTGACATCGGGCAGGAATGGGGATTATTTCATACTAAGAGCATCTGATCATGCCAGTGACTGTTGAAGATGCAGTGCCATTGGTACAGTGGATTTTTTTTATGCCAAAGAAAAAAGAAATAAGCTCACTTGCCATTCTGTTGAGTGTCACTTGTCATGAGTTTTCTGTGTGCATATTGTGTTCTGGTTTTATATGGAAACTCTCTTGCCTTGTTGCTCTTTGAATGAGATTCGTAATTGTCCGTTTCCATTAACATCTTAGAAGACAGTGCATTTTCAAAGAAAACTATTAAATTATAGTTGTTTTAACTTTGGAATTTGTGGGCATAATTTATTCAGGCATTTCAGATAAATGCTGACATTAAGTGATTCAAAACCACTCTCTTTAAAACAGGCCAAGAGCAATCATGGCATCACATATATGTTCCAAACACACTCCATTCCGCAGAAGTTAAATTTAATTGCCTGCAGTGGGACAGACTAACAGCCAGCTCTTACAGCTTCAAGATAGCCCTACTAATATTCTTAGGAAGGAATGTTGAGGGCTATATAACTGTATATATGGCTGAAACTGAAATTTGGGATACCCAAAATCAAAATACATTTTTATTTTTAAATAAACCAGTTTATGAGTATTTTTTCCCTCTTCTTCTGATTGTGAGGATCTCTGTAGCTAAAGTTTCCATTTGAAAATTTGACTTTTAATCGGTGAGAAGCTAGTTTGCTGGTATGTTTCATAAAGCTCCACCTTGTAGGTTTGATATTGACAGTATGTGTTTGGAAGTAATATGAAATTAAAAGATCCAAAAATGCATATGCCACTACTAATGCTTGATTGTCATTTTCTCAGGGATTTGTTTTTAATCAATCTGTAATGCTGCAGGTGATTAAAATAGACCCAACAGGTGCTTCAAATGAGTGTCCTTTCTAGCTTTCCAGTTTTCAGGGGTGTAAGATAATGTGCTTGTCTGAACAGTAGGTAGATAGACTCTGTGCTGCCTTCTCTTTCTCTTACTGTCCATTGTTTCTGACTAACAAACCCATGTCCTGTCTGATACGAAGTGTCTCTGTCTCTTACAGTGTATTTTCTGTTTCCCTTAGAAAACTGTAACTACAGCTTCTATGATCACCACTAAGACACTACCTCTCGTCTTGAAAGCAGCAACTGCGACCATGCCTGCCTCTGTTGTGGGTCAGAGACCTACCATTGCCATGGTTACTGCTATCAACAACAATCAGAAAGCAGTCCTCAGCACTGATGCACAGAATGCACCAGTCAACCTCCAGACAACAAATAAGGTCACTGGGCCAGGAGCTGAGGCAGTCCAAATAGTGGCAAAAAACACAGTAACTTTGGTAAGCGTTTCATGTGTTTGCCCTGCAGATATGTGTGGGTTTGGTTTACAAGAGAGCTGTTGGGAAAAAAGTGAATAAACAATCAGGTTTTTGCACAGAAAGGAGAATAGTGGGGACATGTTGTGAGTCTTCACTAGCTGACATTGTTAAAGTGATAGTCGAAGAGAAAAGCATTTAATATCTACATGGGTTGTTATTACTGTTTCACTTTATAGAATTAAATCAGTGCTATCACCTCTGTGTAAAGTTTCTCGTTAGTAATTGTTAATCACAGGGAAGTAACAATTGTTTCGTCCCTGCCTAATCTATGTGGCTGTGTTCTGCAGAATTCCTACTCTTTTCTTTGGTAAAGGAGATGTCAGACTTTCCTCATTTGATCAGTATTCATCTTAGATTTTTTTGAGTCAATGTCTCTCCCTTTGCGTGATAAAGTCCCTGGTGTCAGACATATCCCATAACTCTGCCCACTACCATGTCTTCACTCACCACTTTTTCATACACATGTACAGATCCTGTTTCTTTAAGCATGTATTTTGGAAGGTGCTTTGATTACATCACACAGTCTCTTCCAGAATAGGTAGCCACCTAGAAATAAAAGAAGTAATGTTTTAGAATTGGGTTATACAGGCTTCTTGGCCTAGAAACCAGGGGTTGTATAGCATTGTGACAGGGAGATTTTACTTCTGGAGTAAAGGTTAAGTCTTCACTAAACATAAATCCAATTTATCTGTATTAAAAAAATAAGTTTAATAATGCAAATGGAAGTAATTTTGCTTCCTAATGAGCCATATGTTTGCAATCAGAATAGAGAAGACTAGTTGAGTGGCGTTTTTTCTACTGTTGTCTTTTCCCATGTCTTCTCTTGTACCACCCTCATCTGTCCTTTGTGTCTGTGCTTCATTTCTTTGCTGAATAACTTAGGTTTGGAGAGGTGATTCTGTTTTAGTAATTGTCCGTGATTTATGTTTCTGTAGCAAATTCCATCAAAAATCTCAGCATATTTTCCCAAGCATTAATTAATCAGTACAAGACCTTTTTGAAGTAAATTGCAATCTTATGTGGGTGGACAGAAGTACAGAAGGGTGGAAACTAACATAGGCATTAATTTCAGAGAATCTTGCCGAGTACTCAGCTTAGTGTTATTCAGAGGTTAATCATGTGGTAGCTCCATCCAACTGATTCCGAGTAGACAGGGAAGTACTTAGGACGCCTTAAAATCAGATCTTAATTCTTTCAAATGAGTGGCTTACTACTGAAAATTTCAAGTTGTGTGTTTAGAGCCCCTCATAGTGTCATTGGTATTGCTAAGAGTTGGAACTTACAGGCTTTTTCTATTGGCATGTGATCCTCTTCATTCTTCTGTATGCCATTCAGTGGAAGGACAGTGGTTTGTACAGCTGGACGTCAAAGTCTGTTACTATTTTCTGTCTGCTGTAAAGCCAATTTTTAACTATCAAAACAAATAGGAGTTTTCATTATCTTCAAATGAAATGGTTTTAGATTGCAGAGCACAGTAGTTAGTACAGGTGAACTAAAAGGAAAGATACTTTCAATTTATGAAGCAAAGTGTGTAGGAACTAGAAATTAAGATTAGCTCTGTCTCTAATGCATTTCTAATAAGAACCTGTTACTGTGAAAAACTATTCACAGAGTAGAAAACCAGGAACATCAGGTCTGAAAATACATTCAGGATGATGATTTTGGTGAAAAAATTCAAAGATATTTTTCACTTACTGAACTCTCTTATATTCTTATAGCAGGTCCAGGCTACACCTCAGCCCATAAAAGTGCCGCAGTTCATTCCTCCTCCCAGACTCACTCCTCGTCCAAATTTTCTTCCACAGGTGAGTGTACAGAGAACAAGTGATAGAAGAAGGAACTTAATTATAGCATAGATAGGAGATATTCTCTGTGATGATCTTTTTTGTTAGTCTTAGTGGTGACCTGGTGAGGGAAACAATTCAGCAGGTTTGCAGATGGTGTCAAATTTGAGGGTACAGTCAATACTCTTGAGGGCAGTGCTGACATGGAGTGGGACCTAGACAGGTTGAGGAATGGGCCAAAAGGAATCTCATGAGCTCCAGCAAGGAAAAAAAGTCTAGCACGTGGCATGGACTAACCCCCTGCGTAGATACAGACTAGGGACTGTCTGTATCTGATCCAATCACAAAATTGTATCTGGTATGCAGTATGCAGTTTTAGACCCCCTGGTACCACAAAGAAGTTGATAAATTTTAATGAATCCAGGAGAGGAAGGCCATTAAGACTGCTGGGGGCCAGGAATACACGTCCTGCAGGAGCAGGCTGAAGGAGCTGGGCTTGTTCAATTTGCAGGAACCTAATAGCTGCCTTGTTTCCAATACCTATGAGGAAGTTAGCAAGAAAATGGAGGCATACATGCATGGCAGAGAATTATAGACAGTGGTCATAAATTGGAACAACGAAGGTTTACACTGGTTATAATGAAGCAATTTCTCACTGTGAGGACAGTGGGTCAAGGCAATCCCAAGCACAAATACAGGCTGGACAGAGAATGGATAGAGGGCTCTGAGGAGAAGGAAGGACTGGGGGGTATTGGTGGATGAGAAGCTCAACGTGAGCCGGCAGTGTGCGCTTGCAGCCCAGAAAGCGAACAGTGTCCTGAGCTGCATCAAAAGAAGCATTAGCAGCAGGTCGAAGGAGGTGATTCTCCCCCTCTACTCTGCTCTCGTGAAATCCCACCTGGAGTACTGTGTTCAGATGTGGGGCCCCCAACATAAAAAAGACCTGGACCTGTTGGAGAGAGTCCAGAGGAGAGCCACAAAATTAAGCAGAGGGCTGGAGCACCTCCCCTATGAGGACAGGCTGAGAGAGTTGGGGTTGTTCAGCCTGGAGAAGAGAAGGCTCCAAGGAGACTTAATAGCAGCCTTCCAGTACTTGAAGGGGGCTACAGGAGAGATGGGGAGGCACTCTTTATCAGGGAGGGTAGTAATACGACAAGGAGTAATGGGTATAAGCTGAAAGAGGGTAAATTTAGACTAGACATTAGGAAGAAATTTTTCACTGTGAGTGTGGTGAGGCACTGGCCCAGGTTGCCCAGAGAAGCTGTGGATGCCCCATCCCTGGAGGGGTTCAAGACCAGGCTGGATGAGGCTTTGAGCAACCTGGGCTAGTGGGAGGTGTCCCTGCGCATGGCAGGGGGGTTGGAACCCTGGGCAGATGGTCCCTTCCAACCGAAACCATTCCATGACAGTTAGGAGTGGTCTGCATTTGGCGTTGGCCCTGCTCTGAGCAGGAGGTTAGGTTAGAGACCTCCTGAGCTCCCACCCAACCTGTGTGAGTCTGTGATCAGGAGATTCGCATATGATGATCATATATGATCCTGTTTGCATCAAATTAGATTAACCGTGGAACAGGTGTCAGCAACATCAAAGCGTCACCCGATGCCTTAAGTTGCTGTAGTCATTGTTTGCTGCTCATGAGAAAAAAGGAAAAACAAGATGTCTCTAGATTGTTCCCGAGTATTTCTGTATTGCAACAAAGAGTAACTTCTGTTTGCAGCTGAGCAGTAAAACTTGTGGTTTAATTTTTTTTTCATGGTATGGGAAAGGTATGTATTGCTTCTTCATTTAAAAAACATTTTGGAGGAATTATTTCATTTGTAAGAAATATGTGGCACTGTGAATAAAAGTAAAAATCTTTTACAAAAGGAAAGTATAGGCTGGTATCTGATTAAGATTTAGGGACAGTGAGATCTGTTGGAATGTGACCTAGTTTCCAATGATAAAATGCATTATGGAGTATTAAAAGGTAGATAGGACAATAGGAATTAAGTAATGAAAAATACTTTTATTTTCAGAGTACTGTAATGATGTGATAAGTACAAACTTAACAATGGGCAAGAAATAAGCAAGTATTAGTGGTGGAGGACTGGAAGATTCTTGTGGCCCTTTTCTTTCTTGTGAAAGACAAAAAGAGTAATGACTGCATTTACCTGTAGCCTTTAGCACTTTCAGTGAGGGATTAATGTGAAATCTTGACAATTTTTTTGCTTAGCAGGATTGGTTGTGCAAGTGTCTAAATAATATATAGAGTTAACAAGGTAACAGGGATTTGCTGAAAATTTTAATTATTTCTTTTAGGACACAATCAGCTGCTAATGATTTCTTGAAGGTTCAGGATAAATCCTTGAGACACACTTTTAACATGAAAGCCTCAGCTGTGCCTGTAAACTTTCCATGATTTTTTGGCTTGCAAAACCAGTATGTTGATTTAGATACAGATAAGACACTTGGCAATAAACATCCAATATAAGTGTCTGTGCATCCAAATATAATTTTAGGGACAGTGGCTGCGTATGCAAATGTTATGGGTGGGTTTTATGGAAGTAGGTTTGAAAATGTGGCTTTTCCTACTCATAGCATCCTTGGGATACTATGCTAAAAATTACATTCCATAAGAAATCAAACCACTTTTTGCAGATTATACAGGCCAAGTGGAAAGACTTTGAGGTACTGATGTATTAATCTTGCTCTTTTTTTTTTTTTTTTTGGTAGGTTCGACCTAAACCAGTTGCCCAAAATAACATTCCTATTGCCCCAGCACCTCCTCCAATGCTTGCAGCTCCTCAGCTTATTCAGAGGCCTGTGATGTTGACAACAAAGTTCACACCCACCTCTTTACCCAACTCTCAGAACTCCATACATCCAGTTCGCGTAGTTAATGGGCAGACAGCAACCATAGCCAAAACTTTCCCTATGGCACAGCTCACCAGCATCGTGATAGCAGCACCAGGTACCAGGCTCACTGGACCTCAAACTGTACAGATCAGCAAACCAAACGTTGAAAAACAGGTACGCAACAGAAAATGCAACATACGGGGTTCATTGCTTTACTGTGCTGGTTTGGAGAGGATGACAACCGTGGAGAAATTTTCAGGGGGTATTGGAGATATTCATGTTCCAACAATGGTACAAATTATGGAATGACTTGCAACTCTTGGGGCAGAAATTACCATTTTCTTTAGCATGGCCCATTGGAATATTTTTCTCATGCTTCAGTGTTTTTATGCTCCACGTGCTGTCTTAACTTCAGTAGTTTATAAGCAAGCTATATTGCAGGGCTGTACTGGTATCTTGGAGACCAAGTACAAACTGAAATCCATGTTCATATCAAGCCTTTAAGAAACATTGGAAAAATATTTTCTGTGTTTCTGTTTTTCAAAGGGTGGGTACATAAAAGGCAAACATTACGCAAAATTGTAGGGGTATTTAAGATGATAAATGTAGCCATTTCTTCCTTGATCTTGCAGCCTTGTGATTGGAGACAAAATAGTCTCACTCAGCTACTGAAGACTGATAGTTCCCCCTGACTAAATTGGATTGATGAGTGGAAGGGAAACCCTCAGCAGCAGAGAATTCTAGATGTTTAGTTTTTAAATCTCTCTCCAGAAAAGAATTTTATAAATCCTTGCCATTCAGTTCAAGTAAAGCAATCCTCTGTTTCACTTTTAACTCTTTCGTATATTAATTTATGTAATCTATATAAATAATAGTAGTATATATTTCAGTTATAACTCTTTCATAGACTAATGTTCCTTCAAGTTATCTTCTGCTTTTGAAGTCACCTTTGGAGACTCTGAAAATCATGTGTATGAAAGATATGCTCATGCTCAGTTCTTTATGGATTTTCACGAGTAGGTTCTTGCATACCTCAAGGCTGTTCCACAAGTTATTCAGCAATGTGTGCCCTTTTCGTAGGATTTGAATTTGTGCTTCTGTAATTCTATACTTTTGATGCCTATTCCTTTTGATGTCAGCAATATTTGTTTGCTCTTCTAACAATTACTGGCAATTGAACTGTTGAAAAACATACAGAAGAATGGTGGTGGCTTAATAATACATGAATTTTTCTGTATATTGTCTCCATATCATAGAGGAGAAAAGTTTGTCTCTCTGTAGGTTACCTCAGTCAGTTTGTAGCCTCAACAGCTATGCCATGGGCTGAGGATTGTCATGCAGGGCTTGTGATATCATTGCAGAAGATTATGAGTTCAGATAAGAAAAAAACTTCAGAAACACCTGAGATCTTAGGAGTCAGAGAGACTATTTTTGAGACATTTATAATTCTTCATGAAGACTGAGGAGTGAGAAGTACAAAATGCACATGCCATGCAGAATGGTTTCTACCTGGAGGTGTTCCATGAGACACTTTTTCTTAAAGTGTCTGTTAGTTTTCCCATTCCATATAGTGATTTCTGTAATGGAGTTAACTCTTAGGATGACTTCTGTTGTTTGCATGGTTGCGTGGGTTAATGGATGGTGGTAAGGCTGTTTCATCCTTTGTTAAAGGAAAATACTTTATTTAACATTCCTCTCATGTCAGATTCCTTAATTAAGTCTTTGTTAGTGCACTGCCAGCTCTAAACTGTTTTTCTCCTGTATCTGTGAAAGTATTTGTTTTGCTTTATTAGTCAAAGTAAAAAAAGTCATTCTTATCAGTGAAGGAGAGAAACACTGTTTCTTTTCAGACTATTAAACCACATGTGGAAGCAGAAGAGAAGCAAACAGAAAGTCGTACAGTTACTCCACCTGCTGCACCGAAGCCAAAACGAGAAGAAGATCCACAGGTATCCCACACCAGGGCTTTCTTTGAAGAAAAAAAGGAAACACTCTGTCCTTCTGAAAATATTTTCCCCCCTCTGTTCCCTCAAGACTCCTTAACTTTAACATTTCATACATTCCTGTTGGACAACAGAAGTTGATAAGGCTACAGAATAAGAAACCTAAATAAATATAGTGCATTGTGGTTTTCAGTCCTGGAATCCATTTCACTTACGAGTCTTTTCTAAGTTAGAAGATCAGAATATCCCTCTGATACTGCCTTCAACCAGGAGGCTTAGATTACAGTGTTAATTTCCATTCCTTTGAGGTTTTAAAATTCTGGAGTTGTTTTTAATGGTGGAGAATTGTCTTTGTTTTGCTTTGTAAAATATTTCTGCTCTGGTGAGCAGGATGGAAAGAGACATGTATCTTCATATTCTGCCTGGATTTTAGTCCAGTTTGGTTTTAGATGGTTGGTTTTGGTGGGGAAATAGTGGCCAGAATGGCTATTTTGTAAAGCCTTTGTGCTATCCAGTGCTTTGGAACTGATTACAGCTAAATGCTCTACTACAGGTTTTTTGTAGATGGATTCAAGCTGACTACTATCTGAGCATTAACTGTTGTCAGTACAAATTCTGATTTTTACATGTCTGTGCACTTTCTGTATTAAAATTAGAATCCTTTAAGAAAGCCATAGCCCTTGTCAAACGCAAATGTAAACCAGAGTTGCTCCTTGTAGTTTACAATATATGGAGAATGATACGCAACTAGCAACATTTTGCTGGCAATTGAACTGTGTTGGTATTTACCAAGAGCCAGCCACATAGTCGGTTCAGTGCTGGACTGGAAGTAAAGAAACTGCTTTCTTGTTCCCAGCTCTGCCAACTCTGTGAGCCATTGGCATTTCCCTGTATCTCGGCCTAGGTTCCCGTCTAGAAAATGGGACTATTGTCTATCCTCCATAATACAGTTTGACATATATGAGTGAAAAGTGATTTATAGAAGCAAAGTATTGCTAATAACATTTTTGTTGCTTGGTTACCTGTCAACTGACTTTAGAAGGCCTAAGTAACTAATCCTAACGGTTGGACTTGTCATGATCTTTTTTCTCCTCCCTCACAGAAACTTGCCTTCATGGTGTCTCTGGGACTAGTTACTCATGACCATCTGGAAGGTAGGAAGAATGTCTTAAGTTGGTTCTTGAGCTCCCTGTTTCCTGGCCATTCTGAATTGGAATTACAGGTCCAAAGAATTTCTGTATTAAATACAGTATTTTCTTGCACAAAAGTACATTTGGGATGTCTGTGCTCTTCATCTAACTTAGTTTGTTGCACACTTTTTTATTCCTCTTACTGCATTGAAATAAAGCAGTTGCTTATGCAGCTGTAGCCAGTGGCTGGGAAGAAAGTGTATGTCTGATGGTAGGAAAGACATTTGTGACAATCCCATTCCTTTCTGGACCACCTCTGTATCTGCAAAATTACACCATGGATAATTTTACTGTAACCCACATCAGGATTTTTCATTTATTTCATAGGACTGTGATCTGTAAAATGAATGAGTTAATCAATTATAATTGGGTTTATAATTTAAACTCCTTAATGCTATACAGTGCAATACAGCCTAACATTTCAATGGCTTGCATGTTTCTGTACCGTATTTATTTTTAAGTATTAACAAGGTTACCAGAGGCCTTTAGTTTTAGATCCCAAATTACATTGACCATCAGTTTAAAATGTCCTAGTCGTGGACTACTTGGCAAGAAGATGGCAGTCATTTCATTATTTAGTTGGGCACCATATTTGTATTCCTTGTCAACTCTTAGTTTTCAAACCTTCAGAAATTAGAAGTATAACAAATTTGCCTGTATTCAGCATGGTTGGTGTTCTGTAGAAATCTTCACAGCTCTCGTCACATGCAGACTGAATTGTGAGGACTTTATAATTTCTGAGGCCCATTGTTTTCTAACCTGAATGCTTTGTTTTACAAGAAATCCAAAGTAAGCGACAAGAGAGGAAAAGAAGAACAACAGCAAATCCAGTGTACAGTGGAGCCGTTTTTGAGCCTGAGGTATTAATTTTTTGCTGGTGGAAGCTGGTATTTTCGTTCTGAGCTTGTCTGTCTTTCTGCCATGTGGCTGTCTCCTAAGCTGTCTCAGTTCTAACAAGATAGGCAAGCTATCATTTATAATTCGAAAGGCTGTTGCAATTATATGACCCTCAGATTTTTAAATAGTAAATACATTGGGATGTTCTTCTAATACCTAACATGTTTTTCTGCCTTCTGCTATGTAAAGCTGACGTTAAATGGCAGTGTGTGTTAGCCTTACCATTAGGCCAGCTTGCCTGTCAGCCTGAAGCGGGCCAGATGTCAGAAGCAGCATAAAAAGCCCCAGCCTTTCTGAACAGAACAGCCAGTAACCTCACTGAGTAACTGTGCTGTTCCTCAGGTATTGCATATGGTTGTTGCCAAAAATGTTAGCCAATAAAAATTGTTATATTCTCCCCTGCAGCGCAAGAAGAGTGCGGTCACGTACCTGAACAGCACAATGCATCCCGGGACACGTAAAAGAGGTGAGGTATACTTAAACCTGTCTCCTTGCTGTATGCCTCTTCCTCCATCTTACACTTGCTGTCCCCTTGTTAATTTGAAGAGCAAACCAAAGAAGGACTCTACAGTACTTCATTTGTCCAGTAAATTTCCATGGTAGACAAAGATCATGACTTCTAGGGATTAGCATAGCAGGTTTTATTGGGCAGCTCAATGTTTCATTTCAGTTTCCCTCTCAAAAAAAAAACCAAAACAAACAAAAAAAACCAACAAACAATAGATAGAGCAAAGTGAAAGGTGAGATGTTTGAACATCATTTAGTGGTATAAAGCTGCTGTCAAGATCATCTTGTTAATAACTAAATTGTATTGTTGCTGTCAAGAAGAAGGTGGTTATGGAAAGAGCATCTCTGCCCTGAATAGGAGAGGAAACCTAGTGTGACAAAAGCCTTGTTACCCACTGGGAGTAGAGATGGGTCCTGCAAAAGAATTCATCTTGAGCAAGACGACTGTCGTGCTCATACTGAGCACTTTCCTGCAACCAGAGTTCCACTTGTCCTAAAATGAGAGGTGATTTTTCATATAGGTATGTGGTATTACTCAGTAGAAATCCTTCTGTAGAACAGCTGAAATTATAGTGAAACGGATGAGTCAGAACAGCATAGGAAAGAATGTGATACCATTTTTTGTTCATGGCATCAACCAGACATATATGACAAGTTAGTGGCTCATGGCTTAGACAG
>NW_010146328.1:0-9685 GCF_000699245.1 Pterocles gutturalis
GGGGCTGGGGGGCTGCGCAGGGGCTTTACACCCAAGCCAGGGGCTCAGCAAAAAAGGAGCGGAGTCTCCTCGGGTACTTTATCGCTTATTCTAGCTACGGGAGCGGGCACCAGACCAGGAAAACGACTGGTTTTTCCCCTCCAGTTTCCATCTGGGGAGGGGGGGGGAGGTATCTGCAAGCCCTCAGCTGTTATTTCAGCCTGGATTTTTGGTGTTCATTTTCTCCTGTTCCTGGAGGTAGCACTGTTAGTCCTAAATCAGAGTAGAGGCTGCAGGGCTCACATTTAGCCAAACCCTGCCGCAAGTTTCAGTTGTTGTTGGAGTCCTGAACCACCCTGAAATTCAGTTTGTGGGAAAGAGCTGGGGACCAGGGACACAGCCTGCTTGGGCTTCTGTGCTGGTGGATGTCACCAGCATCCCCCTACCCTGGGAATGGACCAGGGAGAGTTGATCTGCTGCTGCTGGGATGAATTTGGGCATCTTGACACATTTATGGCTCCGGGAAAGGAAAATTCCATGGAGACACTGAGCAGAAAGCAGCTCCTACACCTTCCCTGTGCACTTTTACGGATGCCCTGCTTCCAGCAGCCTTTCTGTCTCCCCCACAATGGTTAGAGCTTGAATTATTGGGGGTTTGGTGTGTTTGAAGCATGGTTTCGGACCACCTTGCCCAAGCCCAGCTTCCTTAGGGATGTGCCCTTGGAGCTGCCCAGGTGTGTGCCCATGCAGGCAGCAGCCGAGCGGGGCTGTCATTTAGTCGTCCCTTAGCCCCTCAAAGTCCCCAAAGAGGGGGGGGTCCCCATAGAAAATAGCTCTCCCCACCACTCTTCGCACTTCGGTTTGTGAACTCCTTGTGCCAGTGCCTGGCTGGCGGGTGTTTCCGCACACCGGAGGCGATGGTTTTCCATCCCTCACCCTGCACATTCCTGCAAGCGCTTTCCAGCCCGTGAAGCTCAAGCAGGAATTTCTGAAGCTGCATCCCTTGGACCCAGAGTGGCTCCAGCCTGATGGGACTCTGCAGAGAGCCCCCAGCCTCCTGCTGCCTTTGTCAAGGCGAGCAGATACTTGGAGCCAGAGAAACAGCTGAATCAAGTTTTCCATTTGTTCTGGGTGTGCTGGCTTACCTCTCAGCATTTCCAAGGCAGGGCTGCCTGGGGAGCACTTTGCATACCTACCTGGGCTAAGGGTTTGCTTGGGAACACTATACGGTCCTGAGAGCTCCCAGAAGTTGCTGCACGGCGAAGGCTCCTATTGCACGAGCCCAGATGAAGTTCACAAAGACGTTATTCCTCAGACTGTGCTGTTTGTTCGAGATTAAATGTCTTCTAATAAAAGGCTGTGGTCAGTTTAACTCCACGTTGCATACTTTTCTTTATCTGTGGCCTGGAACTCAGCAAACTATGCAAAGTCCCATTTAAATTAATGGGATGCTTCAGTACTGATTTTAATGGGGTTTTGTATAATAAAAATAACACTTAGAAATGCCCTAACATTTTGCTGCAAACTTGCAACAAAAGTCTCTGGGACTGGGATAATAAAAATGCAGGCTTTATGTGAAACCTATGAAGGTTTTGTCATTAACTTCAATGGCCCAGTTTCAGGCCTTATTATTTTAGTTCACCCTTGTATAAGTAAAAATTACTTTACCAATTAAACAAGAATATGTGACAACTTTTCTGTTCCAGTCTGGCAACTTATATGTGAAAATTCAGTTTGATATTATCAAAATAGCCAAGATATTCAAACTCATAAACCAGCCCATGTACAAAGACTAAGAACAAATAAAAATAAGAAACTACACGTTGTTTTCGCTAAGAGGTCACCCATCAAACAAAATTAAGTTGTTACTTTTAAAAAATACTTCAGATCCTTCCTTTAATCTATCCAGGAGAACAGTTTTCTGCTCACTCTCATAGAAAACAGTAAAAACCTCCTTCAAAGTAAAATATGTTTTAATTAACAGAGCTGCAAAATAAAATCCACAGCTATGCAACGAGCCTCCTCTGCAGCTCACCATTGTGCAAACCGCTCAGGCAAGCTGCTCTTATTAACAAGCTACAGGCTATGCTCTGCTCCCAACTGATTAAGCAGTAGGGCTGCAGGCAGATTTTCTATCAAAAATGTTTCAATGGCAGCCAGCTTTTTCTTCTGCGGCATGATTATTGTACTTTTTTTTTAAAACAGGAAAAAAATAATTTGTTTATCCCCAACTCCAATTTCTCTAATGAAGAAAGCAGATGCACAACATTTTTTATTTACCAAAAAGACTTCCCAACAAATAAAAATTCCCATAGGAAGTAAAAGAAGAAAAATGAAAGAACATATGTGTTTGATTTTTTTCCCTTCTTCGCTCAAGCAATTTCTTGCAAAAACCCAGGTAAAAACGTTGTGTCTCTGCTAGAAATGAGCAAACTAGCTCACAAATCTTCCCAGGAGATCAGTGGAGCTGAGCGAAGGCTTGTGCCCACGGGCAAACCCCACCGATGTAAATGAGCAGCCCAGAACCAGCTCCTCCCGACACCTCTGGATGCCGACCTACAACCCACCACAGCGAGCGATGCCTCCCCAGAATAACACGTAAAGCAGCCCTCCATCCAGGCTGCTAATTCAACCCTCGCATAGCAGCTTCAGAGCTCCCCCCCCAAAAAAATCTATGTGTTAATATGCAAGAAACAAAAATCTGACTTAGTACGAGCAGGGACAAAGTAGCTGCTGTCCCCCAGGAGCGCAGAGCAATTTATTTTACAGGCTTCAAAGTGATACATGCCCGGGTACGGGAGATTAGCAGTGGGATTTTCAAAAGCCCTATGTGAGTGAGGACCAGATTTTAAAAAATGATTCAATGAATCAGCCCTGGTGTGAGATTTTCCTAGAAGTGAGTTAGGCACCTGGGATTTAGACACTAAGAGTGAGACTTTTAGAGGGATTTAGATGTCTGAAGATACAGCTAAGTACGTAGTGGGATCCTTAAAAGCACCCAGTGCCTGTGCCTATCAGAGGTATCTGCTCTGGCTCCTCCTGAGGCTCCTCTGACTGCCTGGGTGAAGCTGTGGGAACCCACATCACTTCCAAAGGCTGGCTCTCAGCACTTGGGCACCCTCAGAAATTCCCATTCTCCTTCCACTCCCTTCTTTTCTTTTTTCCCAGAAAGCCTAGAAGGAGGGTTCACTCATTTAAGAGCTAATTCAGGAAAGGACTTAAGCCCACAAGGAAACTACCCAGCAAAATGCTTCTAGGCAAGAGGTGAAGCCCTGCTCCCACCGAGGCCAGCTGGAGATGTGGGGCTGTGCCCCATGGATAACCACAGCACTGCTCACACTCCACTGAAGTAAGTTCAATAAAGTTGCTTAAAGTTAAGCATCAAGTTAAGCGAGGTGAAGGAGGCATTTCTGCAGAGCTGTGCTGTCACAAGTCTGTGTTTGAAGTCAGGTCCTAAACTTAATCGTATGCTCTCACAAAGCAAGACCCCACTCTTTAAACATTTGCAGAGGCGGGTTTTGACCCTTTGAAAGCAAACCTGGGAAGGCAGGGGGGAAGGCTGGGGGCCAGCCTGCTCTCCCCTCCCCAAGAACCGGCTGACGCAGGCAGCACCTCCCCTCCCTGCTCTGCAGAATCCAGCAGCTTTTGGAGCATCGCCTCCAATGTGGGTGCAACAGCAGAGAGAAGGGCTGGGACATCCCAGGTGTGTCTCTGAAGGGTCTTGGCCCCTCTGCTGACCCACCTATGGGTCCCCATGGACTGGCACAGTGGCACTGAACTGTGTTCAGCACAGGATCTGTGCCACCCCCCTGCCTGGGATGGGAGCAGCAAGGGCTGGATCCTGTCCTCTGAAAGCACATCCTCTGACCTCAAGTGGCTTTGTGTGTTTTATCTCTGAGCACACCAGCCCACAGCCCCTTCCCACCCCCCTGCACCCCTCCACACTGGCCCATCCCAGTACACCGACCCCAGGCACGCTGTCCCATGGGATGGATGCAGCACCACTCCCCTCGCTGCCCCCATCTCATTCCCAGGGCTCCAGGGAGAGCAGCCAGCAGTGCTCGCCGGTGGTCCGTGGGCTAAAGCTACCCAGGCAGGGGCTGGCACCTCCGCTGGTCACATTTACAGGGGTCATGATTGGAAAAGGGCAGAAAATACCAATGTACAGTCCTGGCTGCTTTCCTGACCTGAACCCACCCCGTTACCTGCCAACACACACACCCTTTCATTCCACGGCTCCCCCGCTGTGTGTATTCACCTGCCTCGCATTTCCTCCTCCCTCCCTCCTAACCCGTCTGTCCCACACACATACCTGTCTGCCTCAAGCCCGCCTGGATGAGTGATTTAACCACTGGTTGCATGTATCGCTCTGGTCTATACGTCTTCATCTGTCTGATCTCTGATCTGAGATTGGAACTATGAATTTCTTATTTATTTGCACACTCTTGAGCTCTCTGGTATAACTGTTCTACGCAGTTTTTATTTTATCTATACACTACTGAATTTGTTCATCTCTGCCTTATACCCGCTCATTTAGCCAACCCTGTAGCCAACAAATACCATATAACGTTATAACACATAAAACTGACACCTCAATCTCTGACATTTTTACTTTATCTTCCTTATTTTCTTTTAAGTTTAGTATCAGCTAAATGCAAAGGTATCGTATGTTTCTACCTGTTTCTCTAAGGTGCAAGGTTAAAATTAAGTCAGAGTTAAGGGTTACTGCTTAGAGTCAGGGTCAGGGTTATGGTTGGGTTGAGACGGGTTTAGAGTCAGGGATAGGGTTGAATCAGCATTTAGGATTTTTTTTTTTTTTTGTTATGGCTGGGTTAGGGTGAGGCATGGGTTAGGTTTAGGACAGGATTACACTTAGTACCAGGGTCAGTGGTAGGTCTCTAGCTTGTGTTAGGGTTAGGCGTTGGGTGCAGGATTTTAGGCGAGGTTAGGGTTATGGGTTAGTGCTGTGTCCAGATACTGTTAGGGGTTAGGTCTGGTTTAGTGGTCTGTTAAGATAAGCTTTAAGCTCAGGGTTGGGTTTGTGTCAGGATTTAGAATTAAGGTTAGTTTTAGGATTGGTTTGGGAGTCGCATCTCAGCCTTGATCATGAAATTCTCTGTTTGTTTCTTGTGCAAACACACCTGCTCTCTTTCTGTCTCTCCTATGACTGCAGATCGCCTACTTCTCTCTCCCACACACCCCTGTAGGTGTTTATAACTGGGTTTCACAACTCTAGCAATCCATTTTCCCCGTGTATTCTCATTTCCCTGACCTCTTTGCCTGTTTTGCATGCATTCACGTCTCACACATCCAGTCTACCACACATCTACTCATCTCTCTCATTCTTTCTGACAGCACTAATGCATTCACTTCTGCTTCAGCCCGTCATGCCTCAGACATCAATGCAACTAGTGCTGTGATTAACCATCTTTTTTGCCGTCTCTTTTATGCATACTCATTAAGCTAATGCCTGCGACTACTTACCTATCTAATCAATCTGATGCAAATTTTAATTAACCTCTGTAGATTTCCATAGCATATGGTAAACTATGTATTTTCATCTTCCTCCTTATTCCATCCATATTCATCTTTCTGCTCACCCGCACCCACTCTGTCGAGCTTCCTGGTACCCACTCATCTGTCATCCTTCTCCATCCATCATCCTGTCCAGGATTTATTCCCCCATTTAACATCCCTCTAATTCGTACTTCATCATCAGGCTAATTTCTCAACACTCCCAGCTCATGAATACTCCTCTGTCTCTTTATCTCCCCGATACCTAGTCCAACCTGTTAGCTCGCTAATTGTTCCAAGCTTGTTTTTTCAGCATAATCTCTTTATTCTGTATGAACTTTATATGTAATCTATTTACTCCATGCCTACTTTGTCTGATTCTTCCTTAAGTGTTTTTTTTTTTTTGCTTTTTCCCATATCTCCTCTTCTCTCACATCTCTGCACTTTATCTTTTTTGTGCACATCTACCCAGTATTTCCTTCGCTCATCTGTGTCTTGTATGTCACCTTTTTCACAATTCTCTGTCTTTGTATTTGCAGGGAGTCTCGATGACTAGATACCCTCTCTATGGGTGTTACTCATCTTTTACTCTATTAACTACTCATCTATTAACTCTGTTATTGTTCATCTTTTATCTGTTCCTCCCTCTATCCACATTCCCCATACTCAATGCCTTATTCACCCTATCAGCCCCTATTTCTGGCTGTATTAGTCACACATTTATTCCATCCTTCCAACTATCTTTCAATCCCTTTACTCAGACAACACATGTTCTGTCTGCCATAAACCTGTCCATCCCAATCTAACCTCTTTCTCATTTGGCCTTTAATTTATTAATCTGCTCTCTACTGGTTTATCTAGTCAATCTTTCTAGCTAATACAAGCCCAGTGAATAATCTCTCCAGTCGGTATACCCATCCACCCATCCATCCAATTTCTACTCAGCTGAGCTAAGCCCAGAATATTCCAGTATTTGCAGTGGATCACCTCCTCCTCCTTATGTCCATTTTCACATTTCAGATCTGTCAGTGCCACTGCTGCTCATGTCACTTTAATTTATGTAGCCCAGAATATCTCTGCGGATCTGTTTACCTAAGCATGTTAATTGATACATCTATCAGTTCACGTCCCCGGTTATTCCATAGGTCCCGCTAACTTTTCTGTTATATCTGTACTTATCTACTTGCTACCTATTATAGCCACATGCTTACGATACCTACTTGCGATAGTCCACATTTCCATATTTTAATCTGTCCACATTGCATTTACTCTGTTTAACTTGCCAGCCACCCAGCAGTTCCTTCACCTGCCCAGTCCAGCTTTCCCTCTTCCACAGTTATCTGCTCCACGCCCACTCAATAAACCAATATGTGATATACAGACGCCTATTTGCTTGTTGTAACATGGCTATCAGGCTCAGCTAGGCTGCAATCCTATGCGTTATTTATCTGTCTACCTAGCTAATTTCAGGCTTTTTCTAAGCTTTCTGTGTTCTTTCTTCTCTCTTCTCTTCTCTTCTCTTCTCTTCTCTTCTCTTCTCTTCTCTCTCTTCTCTTTTCTCTTTTCTCTTTTCTCTTTTCTCTTTTCTCTTTTCTCTTTTCTCTTTTCTCTCTTTTCTCTCTTTTCTCTTTTCTCTCTTCTTCTTCCCTTCCCTTCCTTTCCCTCCACAGTTCTCCCATACCTAGCTCTACATTTGAAGAGATTTCTATTTTAGGGCAAATCCAGCCAGCACCTCCTCTGTCTCCACGTTTATCCCACAGGTTCACTGTGCAGCCCATCAGCCCCCTCATCCCCAGCTCCACGTCCCAGCTATCCAGCCAGCTCATACCTAAACTTTCTGCCCAGCCAGCTGGGGCTTGCTCTAACACAGCACATCCCACATCTATTCTAGTTATCCTGACGTGCATCGAGACCACACTCACCAAACCAAACCCCGGCTCAGCCATCTAGTCTGTGTTAAATACACAAGCTTTCCCTCCATCATCACTTCTCCTGTATTAATTTCAAATGATCCATCCTCTGCGCAGACACTGTGTCTATGTGATGATGCCAATTATTCTAATCCATCCATCCCCCATGAACCTGTCAGTACACCTCTACCCATTAATTCCTGTATGTTCATCTAACCTGTCCATCAGCTTACAGCATAAAATCCAGCAACCAGCACATTGGGTCCAGGTGCCCAGCGTGCTGTACCAAAGGTAATTCAGTCCAAAGTCAGCAATAACGCTTTTACCACTCTTGGCGACCCAGCCTTGTATCGGACCGATGGGTACAGGGATATGGAGAGCAAGAATGGGTATTGCCTGAGTAAATGTCATGTAACCCCATGGGTCTCAAAGCAGAAACAACAGACAGTCACAACCAGGTAGAATTTTGCTCCTGGCACGTTGGGGGGGTCAAGATTGTTACACCAACAAGCTGAAGAAAAGGCAACATTAGGAACAGACAAAATAATCATCCCTGCATCTGTGACATGTGTGATTTTTGTGGTATGGGACCCATTTCTCTGACTTGAAACATCCACGTAGGTGTGGCAGCTGCACCTCTGTTACGCAGGGATGGATTTTGTCACCATAGATATCAGGGGAAGAGAGTTGATATCAAAGGTTCCCACATGAGCTTTCCACTCTCTCCTTACAAGTTTGATTTCCTAGTTTTTCTGGTAGTCCAAGCAAACCTACACCTGCCTGCAGCTGTTTCTAGGGGAATTTCTATACTGTAAAACAGATATCCTCCCTCTTCTCCCTCTTAGCCATCTTTCTTTTTTTTTTTTTTCCCCCTGCTCAAATTCTGGACCCTGACCTGGGTTCAAACAAGAGCCTCGCAGGGCCAACCCGCATGGCTGAGAGGCTGCAAACCTTTGAAGCCCTGTGTTTGGAAATGTTCAGACCCAGGAATTTGGATTATCAGGATGTTGAGCCGTGGGATTTGGTTTTAAATGCTCTGCTGTTATTTTATTTTTTTTCTCAATTACTCTCCAGAACCAAACCAGTAACACTTGATGACAAAAACCTTTGGGATCAGTGGACCATCAGGTGGCAAAGAGTGACAAGGCAAGGCTGGAAGTGCATGGAGAGGGAGCTGAGGACCGAGTCCTTGCAAGTCGCACCCAAGGCAGGAGCTGGGGGAGAGAAGGGCAGGAGTCAGGAAACTCTTGGGAAAGTGTCATAAATACCTCTCGATATTCCCCGAGATAGCAGAGCCTGTACATGCACTGCTGGCCACAATCACCAGCCTGTGCGAGAAATTGTTTGTCTTGGTCTTTGCTTTAGGTAAATGCCCAACCCAAATTCACTGATAAAAGCAGACACTGGAAAAAGAAAAAAAAAAAAAAAAAAAAAAAAAAAAAAAAAAAAGAAAAAAAAGAAGAAAAAACAACCCAGAGACAAGGTCTCCTTGGGCCCCCAATCAACAACAAAAAAAGCAGCAACCAGACAGCCATTTAGTGAGCATCTCAAAGCTATCTCCCGTCTGCTGGAGGGGCTTTAAAGGCATCAGATTTGTGTGTTTGGCTCAAGCCAAGCGAATTGTAGTCTAAAGCTTTTCCTTGAATTCAAGGCTGTGTTTACTGCAGTCAGGGCGAGGGGAAGGAGGCAACCCCAAAGCCCTCCCTCCTCCTCTTCCCCCACCCTGCAAGCCCCAGGCTTGAAACTTGATTTAAAAAAAAAAATACAAGATTGAATTTCAGTTTGCAGGATTAGGGAGACGACTTTTAGGGGCTGCTTGTTGGAAAAAAAGCAAAGCAAAGCAGCTGGGAGGGATTAGGCTGAGCTGGCGTCTGCACTTTCAACTGATTCAATTTTGCTCCACAAGACATTGTATCTGAGCCTTTCTGGAGACTATTCAAAGCAAATCATTTTCATTTTGCCATTTGGTAAGTGATCAGAGTCTATTTTTAGTGTCTTGGAAGCGTCGGGATTTTTCTCTCTCTCCTTTTCTTTTCTTTTCTTTTCTTTTCTTTTCTTTTCCTTTTTTTTTTTTTTTTTCCTTTCTCCCTTTTCTTCCACAATTGAATATCTGCATTTGGGGTATCAAGAACAGGCATGTTTGGAGGGAATGTTTACCACAGCCAGCAGCTTCAATTTATTTTATGCCTCACTTCAAGAAGAAAAGGCACCAGAGAGAGGTTGGAGCTGGCAGGCTTGTCAAGACACTCTCTCCGAAAACCCCCCAGAGCCCAACCTCCGCA
>NW_010146328.1:9716-55639 GCF_000699245.1 Pterocles gutturalis
CACTCTCTCAGAAAGCCTCCCAGAGCCCAGCCTCCGCACCAGTTTGGTTTTTTCAGGTGATTCCTTACAATTTTGGCAAATGCAGCCAGTTGCATGCAGGTCCCTGCAGCCTGGGGGCTGTTAGCAGAGGTTGGGGTCCCCGTGCCCGGCGGGCATCGGCAAGGAGGGCGGGGGGACTGGGGTGCAGCCGAGGGTCCTAGCTGGTGTTTTTCCAGCTGATCCTTTTTTTTTTTTTTTTTTTTTCTCCACCAGCACAGGTTAATTTGGCAACTTCAATTTTTTTTTTTTTTGCAAAATCTCTGTTGACTTTGCTGCATTTTTCATTGAAAAAAAACCACCCAGAAACCACAAAACCTTTTTTGAAAATAAGAAAGAAAGAAAAAAAAGTCCATACACACTTGTTGGGGGTGGGGGAATGTTTTTCCTTCCAGTTTAAATGTATTTTGCCACATTTTGCTTTTTCTTAAATTTCACTTTACTGAAATTTGAAGGTTTTGGAGGGTTGTGGGTTTTTTTTTTCTTTCTTTCTTTTCTTTTCGCTCTTGGAGCTCTTCGGTCTGGCACATTGCTCCACAAACTAAAACTCCTCTACAAAAGGGGGCACAGGCTGGGTGAGGGTCCCCCAGCATCATCCTCTTCTCCTCCACGGCCAGGGCAGTTTCCTTAGACTTTGGGGAGGACGAGGGGCTGCAATTCCCTCACCTAAAGTACTGCTTGAGCAAGGCTCTTGCAACCAACGATTAAAAGCTTGTCTCGTGTTGGCCCTGCTGCAGACTCATTGTGTACCTTTAGGGAAAGCTATTTATTCCCTTTGCATCTTCTCTTCCACAAAATGCCTGTAGCAGGGAACAGAAAACGACAAACGCCGGGGCGTTTTCCTCCCTAGACTGTGTTGCAAAATGTCAGTTTGCTCCAGGAGCACTGATACCTTCCTCTGTTCCCTAACCGAGAGATGGCAGATAACCATCGCAATATCAAACACTGCATTTCCAAATCAGAAAGCAAACCTCCAAAAAGTGTCCTCGAGGACAAATGTTTTTCCTTCTTCTATTATATTCTTCAGGAGGTGTTTGTCCTATTAGTGATGTCTAGAAAGCACTCGCTTTGTGTAACAGGGTGCAGATTGCATCCCAGGTCCAGTGGGTGAGTTAATTCCGTTTAGTTTGTCTGTAAAATGGGCACAAGGCGTCGTCAGTCACGGATGGCCATCCCCATGACGGGACGAGTGTTTCGGAGGGATGCTGGCAGCAGCCCCCTTGGGACCACCAACCCTTTGAGAAGCACAGGGCTGCTCATGGTGAGCATTTAACACTGGCAAGATGCAGCTCCAACGGATGGATTAAAGCCACAAGGAGGAATGTAATAAAACATTATTTTACGTGTTTTATGTGCTGGAGGGGAGGACAGTGTGGGAAGTCCTAATGATACTGGATCCAAAACCAAAACCATGGGTGAAGCAGGGGCGCTGGCAGGGACACCACCTGCTGCCATGAGAAGAACCTTTAGAAAGGTTTGGTGAGATGGCTAGAATCAGCTATTCCTAAAAAAAAAAAAAAAAAAAGTCCCCCTGCTTTGTCCCTGCTGTCCTGGGCTGAGCCCATAGCCTGGTTGGGTATTTTACCCAAAGAAATCCTCCGCCCCACAGAACCATGCAGCCAGAGCTGCTAGCTATTGTAATAACAACAATTATTTATTCACAAGCTGGAGCAAAAAGGAATCTGCAAGCAGGGGGAGAGAAAGGGGAGCAAAACACAACCTGATCTTGTAAAAGAGAGCCTTAAAAAAAATACCATACATGAAGGTCCTCGCACAAGCTTTTTATTTATCAGTCTGCAGTCAGAAGAGGAGAATGCAATAAGTGCGTGGCGCAGAGGTAGCTGGGGGTAGGAGGGTCTCTTCTAATAAAAAAGAGTGGGTCTGAACAAAGAAAAAGGTTCTGCTAAACTGATGGTGGCAGATGGCATCAGCCCCACCATGTTCCCCTTCAATTGCGGGAAAATATAGTAAAGCAATTTAATGAAAACGCTTAAATAAGCAAACAGTGCAGCTAATTGAACCCATATGCATTAGGAAGGAAATCTAAAGTATACTGATTCATTAAGTTTTATATAACTGTAAACCCCCAGAACCTAAGACAGAGTAAGAAGCCATGATGAAGTGCCAACTAGAAGGAGACCTTCTACCCAGCTTCGCTTCGATCTGGTTTGTTATGACAAGAACAAGTGGTTTTAACAAGTACACCATAAATCAGGAGCGTGCACTCCAGCCTGGAGTCTTCCAGGTACCAAACTGTGCTGCTAACTCACATTCCTTTTCTTCTGGTAGGGTTTTTTATTTTCCAAGACAGAAATAACTGGAACTTGGATGCTGTCATCTGCAAAGAAAAGAAGCAGTGAAGAGCTGGTCCTTGAGGTCTTTATTAATTTTTTTAATTCAAGACAGTTTAGTGCAGTATCTAGATAATGCTCCCTGAGTCATGTCTAACATGTACACCACGCTTGGCTTTGACCGGTAAAACAAACCCCTCTCTTTTGCAGTGAGCGTGCTTCTCCAGCCGTGATTTTTGGGTAGAGAGGTGGTATAGACAGAAATGCCTCTCCAGCCGTGATTTTTTGGGTAGAGAGGTGGTATAGACAGAAAGCTGGGGCTGGGAAAGGGAACAGGTTTGCTGTTTGTCCTCTGCTCCAGAGAGCTTCTCCCATACCCCCAGTTTAAAAACTGTCCGGGGGGAAAATCCTGGGGAGAAAGCTGGTCTGGCCCCACTGAAGCAAGTGCAAAAATTCCCCTCGACTGCAAGAAGGGCAGAACGTCGCCTACAAACCAGAGAAATTCTGGAAATGCTTGGTTCAGGAGCTGTGTGTGTTGGGTCTGGAGGTACCAGCTTTGGTTCCCACTTTCCCTGAGCTCTCCCCAGCTCATGAAACAAGATCTGTTCAGTTTTCTGAGAAATCTGTTTTCCTGCAAATAAAAGCCGACAAATGATGCTGATTTGATCCCAAGCCACGGAAAAGACTGACAGCTGGGCTTTGTGGTTTCCAGTGATGCTGATTCAAAGTGCCATGACAGTGACCAAAATGAGACCTTCGTCCTCAGTAACTTCGGTCTGAAATGAAGGTGACCTGCAGCCAAGAAGATTCTCAAGCTGATCAGAAGGGCATCTCAGAGCATCCCGGCTGGTTCAGGAGGTCATCAGTAACCCATGAAGGCACCAAGGTTTTTCCAGTTCACGTTCATCTGTTGATATGCCCGATGCATGGATGGGGGATGTGACAGGAGAAAAAGCTAGAAAAGGAAAAAAAATTGAAAAATTAAGTTTTTGTGCATAGAGGTTGACCAGGGAGGTTAAATCATTGCACAGTGCAATTCTTGGTGCTCAGGACTAAAAATACCAAAAAACAAGCACAAAGAAAGCAAACATCTTTTATGAACATGCAAAATATTATGGAAAAAATCTTGATTTAAAAGACAGTAAAAATAAAGGCACAAATGGCTCTTAAGTGGGGTCTTCATAGAGCCTTGCAAGTGTAACCGTTTCTCAGTCTCTCCACAGGTGACCTCAGGGGCACTGTGACATGGATGTCCCAAGGGATGGGGAGTGATGGGGACACGAAGGCGCATGGGACAGCCTGACCCTGCCACCCAGAGCATTTCAACTGTGCTGCAAAATAGACGTAGCCACTGTTGAAGGAAAAAGGGATGCTGGTAGGTGAATACAGCAGCCCCTGTTTGAATTTCCTGGATGTCAGGCACAGTTAAGGTTAGGGAGACAAAGGGAGAGCTGAAGTATTGGCCCCAATTCAACAAAGCACTTAAGCACGAGCTTAACTGTAAGTACGTACTTAAGTCCCTCCTTATATAGCAGAACATATGTTAACACCCATCCGAAGCTGTGTTAAGTGCATGCTTAAAGTTAAGTGTCTGCTTAAGAGCTTTGTTGAATCAGGGCTGTTGTTTACTTCCAACAATTGATGTCTCCTGGAATATCCACATTTCTGTTCGCAAACCTGAGGCATCTGTTTTCTCTTAAGGTTATTAATAGAGTCATTCTTTAAAAATTACATGCCAACACGATCCTCGAGTATCTGCAATCGCTGCATTCAGCAGAGTGAGTGACCAGCAAGTCCTGTGCATTTCCATAGAGATCTCCCATGTTTTCCCACATCTAGTGCTTCCATTTTATTCTAGGGAGTTTAAAGGGAAGCAACAGGGTTACAAAACACTGTGGAGTCACGAAAAATACAAATAATCTGAATTATAGCTTCATTAGAAAAAAATATGTTGCCAGTATGATTAAGAGATCTTGAACCATCAGAGATTGTTGGAATATAAACTTGTAAAAGACAATTAAAATTATTAATGTAAATGTGTGTCAAATTAGTATATATACATGTAAATAGCATAAATATAAAATTGGTCATATAAATAGAATAGCTATGTCAGGAAATCCCGAGATATAGAAGATTACTGGAATATGGCTTAACTCCACCATCAGGTAGCAGGAGGGACTCTTAGGGAAATGAAGATAATTCACAATTTGGGCTCTTTTCAAAGATATGTACTCCCAAGGAGATCAGCCCCAATAGAAATTACTCTCCTTGTTAAAATTAACTCTGGTGTGTCTGGGAAAGTGCTATAAGGATGCTCTCAGGGGCTGGCAGCACAGGTAAGGCACAGAGTAACACTTTGTGCCTCTACTCATATATTTTAATTTCTTCTTGCCTGATTGTTGAGCATCTCTCTTGCATCTTTTTGCCCTTCAGAAACATGGCTGCTGGCTCCACCACTCTGGGAGGGTACCAGCATCCCCGTGGAGGTCCCAGGGTGGATTTGGGGACCCGCTGAGCACCCACAGCTTCCCGGGCACAATGGGCGGCCAGCCCAGCTCTGGTTCTGCTGCCCAGGGGTTGACTCTGCCGCCAGCCCTCCTGGCCCTGCCGGGCAGTTTCCCAGCGATGTTGGAGACTTAGACCACAATAGAAGGAAATCACTAAAGCTGAATTGCTCCAAGTAAGTCCTCAGCAGGGTTTGACTGGTAAATATTTAACAAGGAGAACTCCCTATCCTCTCCTGGTGCGTATTAAACTAATACATTTATTTTAACAAGGGAAATGGTTTCCCCAAGCTCCTGCTCAATTTGAGCTCTTGAACTTCTACAAAAGCTCCAGTAAGGTAGGCTTCCTGGGGCTCGGTAATTCGCTGGGACTAAATGAGAGATGGCTCCAAGCCATGAACTTGGAGTCTGGAGGTGACAGGACCTCCCCAAGGTTGGGGAGAGCTTGGAACTGGGGTTTCCATTCCCACCTGTCCCCAGACAGGTCCAGTACCCACTTCAGCACATCCCTGCCACCACCAGTTTCTGATCACTTCAGCCATCCCATGGAGCCAGGTTGTCCATAACCCATCACGGTTTCCATGTGCTGGAGGGGGTCACACGCTGAGTCCTCCCCGCAGAGGCTTTATGAAGCACCAGCTCCACCAACACCCACCCCAAGGGCCCCCAGCCCCTCCTGCTGCCACTCTCCCCGTGCCCAGAGGGAGCTGGATGTCACCGGAACAGACATGACGCTGGGAGACTGAGCAGGTCCCATCCCTTCTCCCTGGGCTGGTGAAGCTGAGGTTTTATCCACCTCAGCTCTGCTCTTTGCTCCATTGCACAGACCAGAGCAGGGCTGGAAAACCCTCGAGAGCAAAAGTGCTTTTGCTACAGAAGATCCCCCAAGATGCTCAAATCCATTTGTCCTCAGGAAACCTTTCTGAGCCACCTCCTGATGCTGTCTGACCTAAACAGGACACACTCACAGAGGCAGCCCCATCAACGGGGTCTTGGCACTCCCCAAGACATTCCCCCATGAGCTGGGGCTCTTTGTGTCCCCAGGTGCTCCAGGTGGGATGGCAGCTGCCGGGCTAACGCTGCCTCTGCAAGACATGCCCTGAACAGCTCCTGGGACACGTCATCGGTGCCAGGGTTCACCCACTTCACCCACAGGTGCCCACAAGCTGCACAGCTGCTTTCCTGCTGTTCCTGGGGGCCCCAGCCATGGTCCCATCCTGTGCAGGCAGCAGGGGCTCCGGGTGCTGTCTGCCATCCCAGCTGGCGCTGCCTTTGCGGGCTGCAGGCAGGATCTGAAGCCACTGGAGTCTCTCGCTCCCTCAGTAATATTTTTGAGTCTTACCCTCAAGGAAACAAAAAGCTCTGAAAGCAACTCTCAGCTTTGCATCTTTGCTGGGAGCCATCCCCTCACTCCAGCTCTTCCTCTCTGACTCACGGGCGAGAGGGCAGGTTCGAACAACTGCGGCCGCCTCTGCCAAGGTAATTATCACTCCTGGCGTCACGGCCCAAAAGTCTCTGGGAAACTTTCCCTGCTCAGCTTACCCTGGTTGCGGCGCACACGAGCAGCATTCCCAGGAGGGAGGTGGGCGCTTCTGGGTGGAAATGGCAGATGCAAGACCTTGCTGTGTTGGGAAGAGCTCCTTGGTACCACCAAACATCTTCTGCTCCACAGCCCACAGAGCAGAGACCATCTTCGCATCTCTAGTGCTGGGAGATCCTTCCAGGTGATGCCATGAGCATAGAAACATCCATCAAAAATTCCCTTTTTCCTGAAAATCTGATGGTTTTTCTCCCACCACCATGATCTGACACCATGTTTACCCCTCATCACCACCACACTAACCCGTGAAGTGTCTCTCCAACTACTCCTTCTCCAAGGATTGCAGCCTGCTTTCAGTTCTTCACAATATCTAATAAACTTCCCTCTTGGAAAGGATAGAGGCAAAAAAAAGGAATATTTGCAAATGTTTTCCTCACCCTCATGAGCAAGCAGAAAGCATGTCCCCATCCCTGTCCCCACCTGTCCCAGCACACGGCAGGCAGTGAGGTTTCCCCCACTGCCAGCAGCATTGGCAGGAAAATATTTTCCGCTCTATTTTTCTGGGGTTGTGACTCAACCAAGTCTTACAGCAGCTTGGCAGTACAGCAAATAAGAAACAGATTTCCCAATGTTTTGCTTGACCATTTTCTTCTTTATAGCACCTAAGCCCAGAGGCCGAGGACCTGACTCACGAAGGTCTCCGTCCACCATCAGGACAACAATTCTGGATGGACAACTCTTCAAAAGTGCCCAATTTTCATGCAAGATGGAAAACCAGATAGAAACAAGATCCCTGGCACATGCCCCGTGCCAAGGACGGTACTGACTCACAAAGGTCTCCGTCCACCATCAGGACGATTCTGGATGGACAACTCTTCAAAAGTGCCCAATTTTCATGCAAGATGGAAAACCAGATAGAAACAAGATCCCTGGCACATGCCCCGTGCCAAGGACGGTAAGCAATGAAACACCCACTGCAATCGCTTGGGCGTTTCTCCAGCCAGCTTCTGTGCTGGTTGGAGGTTTTCTGGTGCTGCCTATCACGGTTGTCCCTAAACACATTTTTCCCACGTGCTGTCTCACGCTTGTGAGCATTAATGTCAGGTCTCAAAACTCTGGGACCAATCCTCTTTGCATGCCAGCGTCAGCCCAGAACAACTTCAACAACTGGAATTACCCTGGTGCACGGGCACGCAAGAGAGGCACGAACAGGAGGATTCGGGTAATTATCCCTCTTACGACAGAAAGCCCATTTTCACACCTTTTCTTAATCTCCTCCTGCCTTGACTCTCCACTCCCTGAAGTCGGGGAAATTCCCACTGAGTTCAAACCCTCCTCTACAATATTCCTTGATGCTGGGATGGGCAGTGGGGATGGTTCTGACTTTTCTATGTCAGAACATGATGCTTACCCATCAGCCTCACACCAAATACAGCATCCATCTGAAGATTACCCCTTGTGAAGGGTGAGGCTGGATTCCACCCAGCAGCACTTTTTTTTGGAACTAATTTCAAGCCTTTCTGAAGGAAAATCTCCCTGGGATGTGGTCACATCGCAGAATAAAGGCTGTTCTCCCTCTCTGATTCACAAAGGCGATGGCTAAGCACACAAAGCATTCCTTAGCACAGATCTTTCATCCAACGTCTTCTTCCAACGCAGGCAAAAACCATACTGCAGCCCAACGATTGTGGAGGGAATCCCCTTCTCTATTGGTGTCTCACTGTCATAGAACAACACGTTCAGGGTCTGCAGCCTTGGAGAAATACGTCATGACATACTTCAAGGAAAGCATCTGGAAAAGACCAGTCTCTGGGCTGTATGCAAAAGCCTCCAATCTGCTTTATCCTCATAAATGAAATTTTCTCTTTTAAATACCATGTTTCACACGTTGCAGGTTTGTTTTTAGAATACATCAGAGTCGGTTAATGAGGTCAGATTAGTCCGACACTTGTTTCAGCTAGAGTCGGAGTGGCAGTAATAACAATGATCCCGCCCCTAACACCGCCGTGCCTTTCAGCACCCTCGTAAGGTGTTGTGCAAGGCTGACTTGCAAAGTAGGCAGATAAATTGCGTGCTGATGCATTTCGTAATATTGGCACTCAGATGAGTACCAGGGTGCAGGGTAATCCCCAGGGATCACAGAGGTAGTATTTTGAGTGGAGAGCTTCAAAGCAGAGTCTAGATGCTGCAGAAGATGATGCTGTCACGGGCTTAGTTCCCAACTATCATTTTCTCTCCTATTTTCTTCGCTCCTACAGCCATTGCCTCAGACCCAGCTGGCAAAGCAGAGCGAGAGCGGGTCAGAGGCAGTCAGTGCCATGGCTATAGGGGATGATTCCTCCTCCCTGTGCACGTGTGAGCTGGCCACACTGGGAGGGGGGACCAGGAGCTTGTCACCAGGGAGGCTCCCAGGCACTGCCCAGGCTGTGTCACCCCTAGTGCAGGCACCGGTGAACCTGGCAGAGCCCCCCAGCAGCATCCCAGCTCTGTGGGTGGAAGGGCTGAAGTGTGGTGGGCACAGGCTGGAAAACAAAATGTCATGGGTGGCTTTGGAGAGCGGGCCAATGGGTGTCCAAATACCAGCCATGGACATGTGCGTACAGTGTATGATTATACATATACAGTGGGCAGGGGTTTATACTAAATAAACAAAGTCCTGTTGGGTTATAAGAGAAAACCACCATCACCCTGCTTAGTACCTTAGGAAGTAATTAAGAGCAGTTTTATAGGTGCAAGATCCCGCTGTGCAATAAACCAGTAAAAACGAGTCTGGGTCTTCTGATGGACACGTGCAAGGATACATGTAGTCATAGAATCACTAGGGTTGGAAAAGACTTCAAGGGTCATCAAGTCCAACCGTCAACCCAACACCACCTAAAACGTGTAACATGTGGGCCAGGCTGGAGCCACAGGTGTGCCGGTGCCTGCTCATCCCCACCTCCTCTGCTGGTCGGAAAGGCATCAGGGACTTTACATGGGACCCGATTCCCCTCTCACGTCCCCCCGGTGCACACTCGGCCATGACTCCACCTGCTTTGGAGGAGCACGGTCTGATTCACACAATGTCCAAACCAAAAATAAAGGGTCATGCTCCCCAAAACCTGGACCAAATTAATGAAATCAAGCTAGACAGAGGCTTTGCGGGTCAGCTTTGAGACAGCAGCGAAGGAGTGATGCTCCGAGCCTGGGTACACCCCACTTCCCTGCCACATGGTTACCCACCACCTCCAAGCTGGGCATCCACAAATGGGGACACCCAGCAAGAGCCAGGCGCTTCCACAGACCCAGGCTTCGGGTTTAGTAGTTCAACATCAGCAGAACGGGCAGGAGGCTCTTTCCAAGATGCCAAAATGACCCACAACAGTGGGACCCACCAAGCCATTGGGTCCTCTGGTTCCCCCAGTTAGAGCACTGGGCCAGTGCTTGGCTAAACCAGTGCTGGGGGCTTGAGAGCCAGCCCACGTTCCAAAACCAAGGCAACATTTTTATCACACTAGTTTAAACAATTAATAATAATCTCTACAAACCCTCACAAGCTTCCAGTGCTATGTAAACAGAAGTGAATTAAAATTATTTTTTTTCCATCACTGTTTAAAATGTCAGATGCTTTTTTCTAAATGGCCCCATGAGCAAAAGAGAGAGATGGGGAGTCTGAAACGGCTCCCTGGACCCCAGCCAGGTCCCAGTGAGTACTTTACATTTCACTTCAAGATGGTCAGAGCAGAGGTTTCGGAGGCTTTGAACACAAACAGCGTTGGGTTAGTTAAGTCCTGCTTTGACCAGCAGCGAGCGTTGGAGACATAAACAGATTTCATTTGAACTGGGCTTAATGTAACAGGGTTTACAGAGGCACAGCTGATTTTGACACACATCAGGAGCGGTGTATATTTAGGGAGATGACGTGGTCCAATGGCGAGGGCGGTGATCCGTATAGGTGCCCTAGCGCCGGAGCTGACCCCCCGGCACCCCTCAGCAATCCCCAGTGTTCCTTTATCTGCAAAATGGAAAGAGCTGACCTACTTCACAGTGCAAACCTGGAATCAATTAACGTCTAGGAGCAGCAAAACACTATATAAACATTATGTATCATTTAGCTTCTGCAGAAAAGCCATCGCCTGACAAAAGGGGCCTCTCCTTTTTATTTCATGAAGTCCAACTTTGTCTTGGTCCTAATTTACACCAGCCCAGCAGAAGACAGCTTACAAAATATGTTAATTTCCCTCATTAATATCTGCTCTCTGAGTTTCCCCAGGACAAAACCAAGGGGCAGCATCACGCTGTGTGTTGAGCACCAGAAAGGCTGCTGACACCTCCCAAAACTGAAGACACTGGCCAGAGGGCTGCTTCCCCCCCTGCAGCCTGGCCAAAGCAGCTGAGCAATGTCCTGACGTATTCAGAGCATTTCTCAAAGTGTTACAGAAATTCTCAGTCCATTCGAAGGTGTGCAAAGGTGCAGGGAAAATTAAGCAGCAAGAAAAAACTTCATTGGGATTTAAGGTGAAGCTGAAGGTGGGGAATACACAGAAGTGTCCAAGGACAGGTCGCCCATGGAAAGCCAAAGCAAAGGTTTTCATGGGAAAAAACAAACTCCAGATTCCCCCAGGCAGGAACCATGGTGGGGCAGAGCCTTCCCCCATGGCAAGGAAGCAGAGGTGGGAAGCTGCCCCCCAACAAATTCTCCAGCACCCCCAGCCTCTGCCTGCCTCCCAGAAAGCCTTCCTGCTCCCCAAATGCTGTTTTACACACTTCACAGGCTGCTCTGCCCATGTGCTGTACATCCCAGGTGCCGTTATCACAGCCTGTCCGCTCCCAGTCCCACCACTGAGGCTTTTTGCACCCAAAATGCTGCCCACCCACCTCGCCCCAGCCCTCTGCAGCTCCCAGCACCAAAGCAAGAGGCAGAGATGCTTCCCCCAAAGAAGCAATGCTTCTGGCAAGGCCACAATATTTTAAGGAGTCTGAAAAACTTGAGAGGGCTTTGTCATTCCCAGCTGGCAATTAGAAATCCATCTAATTAGATGTTAGAGGTTAGAGGATTTTACCACTCTCCACCTTTTTGGTTGCTGATTGGGATAGCTTGCCTCTACATTCATCCTGAATTACTCCCCAATGTCACTGTGGCACTTCCCTGACGTTAGAAATTTATTTTCAGGTAAAAAATATCTCCAGACCATTTATGACCGGTGTCCTTTGCTGGTTGCTGTCCTGCGGTCTCCGGCTCTTGCACAGCAGTTTTTCAGCTTGTCTGAGCCCTTCCTATAAACACAGGGAGGCTTAGGATTGTTTTTCACACTGCACAAAAATTTTATCTTACCATTAAAATAATGAAAACCATGATCACTGGCAGCCCACATCCGAAGCTGGGGATGCTTGGTGGGATGCTGCCACAGTGCTGCTGGTGGGAGCCTGCCCTGGGTTTTTGGGGACCCTCTGCACCCACCCCTGCAGGGAAAGGGATGGCAGCAGTCCTGGCTGATGGCAAAGGTGACCCTTGTCACTCACCCAAACACAAATACTGCAGGAATTGTCCCAGCTCAGTGACACCTACTGCAGTGTGGCCCAAATACGACCAGTGACGCTGACACCTCAGTCATGCCCTTTGCAGAGGGATTTGCTAAGTCAAACAAGCACAGCCCTTTAACCTTGGCATTATTAGCATTTAAGCTCACAGAAACCATTTCTAGGGTCGATGTTTGCTTCCCCCGGTTTGGCCCTGTCCTTGGAGTAAGCACAGCAGCAAACCTGCCCTTCGGATAAAACCCCAAGCGATGCTTTCCGTGTCACTCGAGGGTGACACATGGACATGCATGGGCACAGAGACGGATTACCCCTCGAAAAACAAAAAAAAAAAAAAAAAAAAAAGGAGGAGAAGAAATTTAAATAATGAATTAACAAGAAAATCCACCTGGAGATTGTGCATGCAAAGATACACAGGCAGTACTTCAGAAGGGATGAGCAGGGTGGGCAAGGATGGGGGAAGGTGGGATACCACCCCATGCCCCTCCACTTCTCCGGCTCCATGAACCATATCCTGTGTTGCTGTCAAAGAAAAGCCGGTTTTGATCTCATCTCTCCACCAAAAGGGTCATATCATGCATTATAGCACAACATGTGTTTCCATCATGTTGGGGAAGTTTTAGGAAGTATCCCTCATAAACCGCAAAATTATTACAAACGAGAACATGACAAACAAACCGAGCAGGAGCTCGTGTCCTTGGGCTCTCCCCAGCCCTTTTACGAGGAGCTCCCGTCAGCAGCTCTCAGCCCCCAGCCAGCTCGGGTGAAGGCTTTGGGGCACAAACCCGCTGCAAAGGGCAACCCACAGTTAGTATCAGAAAGAGGTTTCAAAGGACCACTGGCATGATGTCTCGGGTTGGCGAGAGGCAGGCAGGGCAACGGCAGTGTCTGGGAGGGCTCTGCAAAACCAAGCCACCCCTCTCTGTAGGGATGTGTCAGTAATTCTGTCTTAGACACCGTTCGTGTCTGGCTTTGGTTTATTTTTCTGCTGGAAGCCACAGCGTAGTAGTGAAGAGGATGTTTTCTAGATGTTCCTTTGGTAATACTGAGCTCCTGCTGATTGTACAGAATCGCAAGGAACAGTCACATAAAAACTATTGAGATTTATAAAAACTCAACACCTGATGTGACACCAGCAGTGCCACCAAAGGCAAAACTTGGGGCAGCCTCATGTCCAAGTGGTTGGAGGCTCAAGCCTGCCTGCTTGATACAGGTGCCAAGGAGCAGCCGTGAGCCCCCTGTGTCCCCTCCACGGGGCACCCACTCCTCTCCCCACGTCACCCAGCCTGGAGAGAGCCAAACCCCCAAACCCATCACCCATCGGGCGCTTTATTCCCGTTCATCATCCCCAACTCTCATTCTCGCTTCCTGCTGTAGCATCCTAATGGGGGACGGGGGCAAAGCAGAGCCACGCCACACAGCCCCGCTCTGCTAATCCCCGTTGCCTGCACGACCAGGAGGGGGTCAGGATGGCTCGTTCCTTGTCACCTGAGGCACATCAGCTGCCACTGTCACGGCCACCCTGCCCGGGCTCTGTGGCCATACCCCGTACCGGTACAGCCCGTGCCATGAGCGGCTGCTCCTCTGCCAGTCTCCTCTTTCCTTCTCCGATTACCCAGAGCCGTGTGGGTGTGTTTGCATTAAAACCACCAGACGAACCCAAGCGGGTTCTTCCAAGATGTTAATCAGCATCAGAGCACAGCAACAAGCTGCTCCGTTCAGAGGTACCGCGACGCGCTTCCTTAGCGCGGGTCGGTTTGCTCTGACTCAGAGCAGCCCCTGAGCTATGCTGAGGATGCTTGATCTTAGAAAGAGGGAGCTGGCAGGGAGAGCACTGGAGGCCTGGGCTCTAATCCCAGCCTTGCCACAAGGTTTCCAGGAAAAGGATCCGGCTGTGATCCTTTCCCAGCCCACGGTTTCTCCAGCTCTGAGCAGCAACGTGCCTCCCTCCATCAGCGGCTGCTTGCAGCACCGGCGGCTGCGCTTCCACCCGCTCAGCAAGCAGAAAGGAGAGCAGATTTTTTCTGAATTATTTTTAATTGTAAATATTTCTGGCTTATTTTAATGAAGGTTTGAAGAGGAGGTTGTAGGCAGAGCTCTGACAGCCACCAAGGATCATGTTCTGCCTAAAGAGCTTTTAACTTTTCATCTTCTCATCATCTGGCAAAGTTTTTTCTTTCTGTACTTCCACAATCTCTCTCAGTATGCCAGTATGTTCATAATAGTGATTTTGCAACCTGCAGTAAGAGAAGAGCATGCTAAAAACATCCCCAAATACCATGCAAAATGGGAAGCACCATGTCTAAGGCATACGGAGAACTGCACGGCTCTGTTCACCTGGCAGGGAAAGGAGCAAATGAAAAAAATCCAACATTGCATGGCATTGCATCCCCTTGCTCTGCAGTATTTCTTTAACATCCTTTTAAGTATTTTTGTCCCAAAGATGAGGATGGATTGGCAGAAGTGCAACCCAGGACTGGCTCTGCAATGTCTGCCATGTGCACAGCAGAACATTTGCAGAAGCACTGGTCCTGATCAGTGCATTCAGAGTACAGGGGGAAAATTATACAGAGAACCCTGAGAATAACCGCAGCCACCTGGGGAATGGGGCAAAAGGAAGTTTTGATATCCAGGGAGTTGTTTTCTGGACTCCAGGCCAGACCATGGGTTTTTTAAACAATAGGTACCAAGCTGTGATCATAGGCTTGTATCACATTAGGGTTAACCTAAGACATGTAAAACTCAGCAGTCTCCATTTGGGGGATTTGTGGGAGGTTTTTCTGGTTACACGGTTTAGACTCGCTGCCTGGGGTTAGCCGTTCCCAAACAGGATCCAGAGAAGTCGGCAGCTGAGTGAAAGCACAGGTCAGACTGGACTACTGCTGTAGGAAGGTGGCAAGTCCTCCTCACCTCCCAAACTTAGGCACAAACATGTCCCCCAAGCCCATCGCCCCCATAAATCTGGGATGTTCTCTTGCCACTCTCCCAGGTGTGCTGAGGGTGGAACACAGGAGCCAGACCAGGAGGATGGGGCCTCGCTTGGGGCTGTGCACCCAAGGGACACCCGGGGCTCTGTGAAACCCAGGGCATGCCAGGGCTGGGGTACAATGAAGAACAGTGAAGAAGGGTGAACTTTCCAGCAGGAAATGGAGCACATTTGTGATGGACACTGATCCCACACCAGCACTGCATGGTGCTGGGAAATGGTGCCAGCCCTCCTGGCGAGGATGAAACCAGTCCCATTGCTAGCATGTGCCATGTGTTGGCACCTTCCTAGACTCTGAACACTGCTTGTGCTGAGACCAGTAGTGCTTTCCCTAGGGAGAACATCCTTAAAATGTCCCTTTGTTCCAAGAAAATAATTCAGTACACCAAAAGGGCATCTGGTTCTGTAACTTGGACTCTTGTAGTCACCTGCTTGACCATTACTGACCTGTTCAGTGTGTTGTCCTGGAGATTCAGGAATGGCAAATAGAGATCAATAAATGGGATGGTGAAACAACCCCACACCCCATAATGATGGTACCGGAGTGGCACAAAGTCTTTTTGATGTCATCCATAAGCTCACTGAAATCTCCACACTGAGTGATGTTGTGCTGTGAAAAAGAACAAGCCCAGGAAGGAAACACTGTCAGCAAGAAGGAGGTGACACTTGGGGCTGTCACCCTGCAGACCCCTCCATGGGCTTCGTACCAGCTACAGGCTGGAAATGGGGCTTTCTGTGACCCCCATCCTCAATGCACTTTTGGAGCAGCAAGACGTGCCAGGCGGTACAGGATGGGGATGCCTGTCCCAAGGGAGGCAGCCCGGGGTGTCCCCAACCCCATCCAGGCAGGTCCTGCAGCTCCGCAGGGACCTCCAGCCCTGCCCTTGGGGTGGGACCCAAACCACTGACCCAAATCGATCCCTCTGTCTAGTACTTGAACCAGGGATTTTCTGGCCCAAAGACAAGAACACTCTCATCCGAGCCATCCTGAACTGATTATTTTCAAATTACATTTGCTAAAAGCAAGAATGAGCAGAAGAGTTGGGGGAAACAGGGAGTCACGTCGCTCTAATCATTTACAATTCAGTGACAGCTTTACTGCATTTATTTCAAGTCAGCTTTGCAAAAGCCCTTTATCAAGCAGTGCACAGCCCTCCTACAGACGCTGCAGCATGAGTTTCAAGCCCATAGTATTATTTTGGATACGTTGCATCCACGGTTTGCGATAGTGCAGGAAGGAGCTTGACCTCCCTCGAGCGCTCGCAGAAATCGAGTCCAAGCTGCTTCTGGACAGGGCTCTTGGCTCAACATCATCTAGAAGCATTTCTTTCTAAACTTCTCTTTGAAGTTAAACAAATTCAGACAAAACACATCAAAACTGACTAAGAATTTTTCTCCACCTTTACAGTATTTTAACCTCTATGGGCCATCCTAATGCTTTTAGCTGCACGTGTGATGAGCCTACCAAAAAGCCATCTAGGATCTACAGCCTGGATTACTATAAAAACGGGGGAGGAAAGAAAAGGAATTCTTTCCTCCACTGAAAGCGTTCATCCACGTCTTGCCCTGTTAAACACCATCTGACATTTGCAGAAAGCGCTGTCTGCCCACGGCTGACCACAGCCCACCTGCTCGAGCGTGACTTGGTTGCTCTTTTTCTTCCCCTGATTTTTCAGGATCTTCCATTTCTTGGCCCAAACAGCAGCCGTCTTCCTTGCTTTGCAGTCCTCTTCAAACTTCTGAGCCCTCTTCATCCTTCGGAGCCAAGTCCTGTCAATGTCAAACCGCTGGGATGCAAGTGAGTCCCCAAGCACCGCTCACAGCTGGTGGGTCAAGAGACTTGAGTTTCAAAAAAACCCCTGGTCCAGCCCCAGCCCCATCCATCAGCGAGGGGCATGAAGCAGAACAGCCTTGGGACTGTAGCCGATAGCTGCCAAGGAGCAGATGCCTCTTGTGCAGGATTTGCTGTATTCCCCCAGCACACACAGCTGATCTGGCTCCATGCAGGGTTGAGTTGCACCAAGACTGTTAGAGCAGCTCTGGGTCAGAGGCAGAAAGGGGCTGTGGATGAGAGGCTCTGGGTCCAAAGTGTGCACCCAGGGGACCTGAGGGCTGGTGGTGCTGAAGGAGCAGGAGCTCTTAGCAGCTATGGAAAAATAGCCAAAGCAGGGGTGTAGAGATGACCCGAAAAGGGGACTGTGGGGAAAGATACACTTATCCTATTCAGCGACTGGGGACTTCTGTATCCAGAGTGTTTCTAGCTGCACCAGAAGCCAAGTTCTGCGAGCAGCCAAGAAGCAGCGTTCTAAGCAGAGCTGGTTAGCTGGTAGCACAGACACTCACACTCACACTCATGCACAGCCCTTGCACGACCTGGGTTTTGCTGATCACAAGTGCAATCAACGTACTGAAGAAGGTGAAGTTGCCCACCGAGATGAACACGACTGTGAACGTGTGGCTGCTCGTAAACCCGTACAATAATCCATCTCACGCTGGAAGACTGTCCGGCCATCAACCTGCAAATGTATTAAGCAGACGGGAGAGTTAGTTCCAAACCACAGCATAACTCACAAGCCATAGGAAATCTTCCTCTTCTTTTTCTTTCTTTTGCAAAACCGAATAGCTTCCCTGTTCCTCAGAGGCCCAGGTTTAAATCAGCTAGCACAGATCTCTTTGCTGTCAGCTTCAGAGATTTTCCCTTCCGAGTTTATAATACTGGGTAGGGAAGTTTGTCTATCAAAGCAGATTTTCCCAGGGATCTGGAAGACAAGTTCGCTGTCAAGCAGTTCACGCTCTCCCTAATGCAGTCACAGGTTAAAGGGTTTCTTCAGCAGCACTCCAAAATCTGCAGTTTGTTGTTTGGCTGAGGCAGACTGGAAAATGCTGCTGTACTTGCAGTTACTAAACCGAAGAGCGTGAAGAGGGCAGCCTCCAAGCTGCCCCAGTTTTCAGTGTGTCCAATTCTGGGATCGCCAAACCATCCCTGTTCCAAAATGGCAAACGCAAACATCCGCAGGAACAGCAGGATGAGGGCATACATCACTGTCTGCGCCGTCTGGCCAAGAGTCTCTGTGAAAAACCTGCAAAAGGAAAAACAAATGTGTGCTCTATAGGTGAGGGGGATGCTCAGTGGGGATGAAGGCTTGGAGGTGGGAGGTGACACCCCCCTGGACCACCTCTGAACCAGCTCCCTTGCGTGCATGCACAGGGCTGTACTGGGAATTCGGGAGAGGGAAGGAGCAACCACCACAATGCATGGGAGCACGACAAAACTCAGAGGCTATGGCCAGGCATTGGCTCTTGGACTGGGAAATGGCCCTTGCAGGACTCTGTGGGGAGTAAGTGCTGCACAGTGGCCCCAAGCTTCTGCATTAATTAATTAGCTGAATGGAATAATAGAATCACAAACTGGTTTGAGTTGAAAGGAACCTTAAAGATCAAGTTCCACCCCCTGCCACGGGCAGGGACACCTCCCACCAGCCCAGGTTGCTCAAAGCCTCATCCAGCCTGGCCTTGAACCCCTCCAGGGATGGAATAAAAATGAGCAGTGCTATTCACCCTCGTCCCTCGGGGTCTGGGCGCAGACTGGAGGCAGCAGGGTATCTCTGCTGCCCTTACTGTCCAGGCTGGATGGGCCAGGATGGGAGGCAGGAGTCCACAGCCATCTCTCATCCCTCCATGGCTGCTCAGCTTGGGGAAGCCCCGTACAAAGCCTGCGGTCACAGGGAAGGGACACGATGCCGGCTCTGAGACCTCTCCTAAAGACCCACCTGTGACACCGAGACACACAATCGTTGCGTGGGGCAGCAGGGAAGGGCAGCATCCAACACAAAGACAACACATGCAACCGCGCTGTCTGCAGAACCAGCTCAGAAACCCTGAACTAAAAAAGCCCCAAACCCGCCGAGTTTGGTACAAATCCCTGGAGGAGGGTTTTCCAGCCTCCCTGCACACGTAGGTCTCTCCGACAGGCGCAGCCCAGGACGGGCAGGGGAACAAAAGCCATTCAACCCCAAATCAGGTGACATTTTTGCCAAGTTATGTCACGGCGTAGGGGAAGGTTTGGGCTGCGGCACGTGGTCATTAAGAAAACCAGCCACCCAGAGCTGGGGCTGGCAGGAGGGCTGTAAAACCCTCCCGGCACTGCAGGCTGGGGAGTGCCTCCCGTGCAGGACCATCGCCTCCTTTTCCATGGCCAAGGCTTCTCCAGCTGCTTCAGGAACCGCCGTGGAGTCCTATGAGCTTTTATTAAGAAGGAGCTTTGTGGTTTACAGTCTGCACAGGTAGTAAACTACATTGGAATTAATCCCAAATATATTTTTAAAAAAGCAGAAAAGTCTAATTTTTTTTTAATTTTTTTTTTTTAACAGAACAACCTGGCGTTTTTAAAGTTTGTTTTGAAATTGAAATAAGGATGAATGGGGCCTACCCTCAAACAGGGATTGCAGCTAACAGAACGTCTCTGTATGGAATACAACAAGGAAATTATTTCCTCAAGGTGGAAATTTATTGCTCCAAGGTGGAAGGCAGAGTGTTTTAAAGAGGTTTTTAATTAATAAAGGGAAACGTGCCAAGAATGTGTTGCACGTTTGAGCTCTCTGCGTTAAATACTGCAAACCTGTTGAGGGCTAATTTAGGCTTCAATTAATAAACTACAATACACACAGAGGCATAAGCAGCCTCCCGCACCTTCAGCAAAATGCATTTAGACAGTCCTATCACACTTTAAACCAAATTTTAGGCAAAGACATGTTGTCTCTTGGGATGCCAAGCGGCTCAGGGCACTTGTCCCTTCGGGTCAGGACACAAAGGCAAGGACCAAACACCTCTGGAGCTGGGAAGCAGCACGCGGCAGGGCTTTGCGGGATATTTATAGTATCCCTGGAAGAGGAAGGCACTGTGAGAGCCTGAAGAATTTTTCTCTTTGGTAATTTTTTCCCCCCATAATGCCATTCTAGGCATTCTCACCCAAAGCCAGGATGCCATTTCCCAGTGGCCCCAGTCCCTTAGGTGTTAAGTCCCACCTTGCACGGCCCAAGGTTTTCAAAGACATTTAGGCTCTTAAACCTGCAGATTTGTGCCGAGTGGGATTTTTTTCAAAGCACCTCAACATTTTAAGCATCTCAGGGGGGAATGGTGCCAAATCTTATCCTCCAGGTTTTTTTCCTCGTGGTCCCCAGACAAAGCATCTCCTGGCAGTGAGTTCCACAGCGCGAGGCTCAAACCAACAAACACACGCTTACCCTGATTTAAATGTTTCCCTGTTTTGCCATACATCAATTTCCTCTCTTGTAACCAGCCAAACCAAAGATGAACATCTGCTCCACCATACCCAAACCATTCGTTATTTCACCCACTTCTACACGCTGCCCCTTCTCCCAGCCACACAGAATAATTAACATATAAAAGCCTGGCGATAAGTGAAGTTTATGATCCAAACTAGGGGAACGAAGGCTCAGAAGTGAACATTATAAGAGCCCTGTGCCCATAAACATCCCACTTCTGGTGGGTTACCCAGCCAATTAATCACACGCAGAAACGCTGGCTGAGCACTCGTGGCGCACACAAGCTCCTTGCTGAAAAACAAACCTCCAGAGTCGTCAGGAGAAAACTAAGTAGGAGATGGTGTGCTGGAGAGAAAAATACACACAGACCAAGAATAGGACGTGACCTATGGTTTATAGGGGTTGTTTCTTTTTTTTTTTTTTTTTTTTTTTTGCGTCTACTCTGCTGTAGTAAAAAATAAAATCTTTCCTCCCCTTGGGGCAAGGAGAAACAGGGGAAAGAACCAACGGCCAAGCCATGGGATTCTTAAAAAGCCAGGAATGATTTGGTTTTGCCTTTTAGTCATGAGCTACCACGAGCATCAGCCTCTCTCAGGCATGCAGCCCCCAACACCTGGGTACCGCAAAGCCTCCCCCAGCTCCTGGGCTTGGGACCCCCCATCTCTGCTGGGACTGAACAGCGAGCAGTGCTTCACCCTCATCCCGCTGCTGCACTTGATGAGCTTGGGCACGTCGAGGGTCTGGAGAGCTTTGGTGGTCCCGTCCAGGTGGGTGTGCGTGGGGTGTCCACAGGTAAGAGCTGCGGGAGGAAGGTGATGAGGATGGCAGCAGCATCAAGATGTTGTAGCTGCCCTTCCAGTGGGCAATGGGATGTGCATACAGCTTCTGCAAAAGCTCGGTGGTGTAAACAGCGATGCAGAAGGCATCTGTGACTTGGAGAGAGGAGCAAGCAAACCAGGGCAGCTGCCTGCAGCTGCCAGACCCCAAGCACCGAGCTGGCGCTTCCCCAATTTTCATGTTAAACATCCCCCAATAATGTCCCTTTGCCCACGGTGACCATTTCAAACGTGAGCCCAGCTCACCCCTCTGCCATCGTCATCACTGGTCACTGCCCAGCATGGGAGGGTCCTGGCCACATCCCAATGCACCATGCACCCCATCCACCCCTCGGAGCTGGGCATGTGCTGCTCGCTTCCCGCACGGAGCCTGCTCCTGCAGCCAGAGCTCGCGGAAACCTCCGACGCTCCTGCCTGGCTTTCTTGACATTAGCCAGGCCTGGCTATATATTACTGGGATATATAATTAAGGCTCAGAGGTTTGCATACAGTAGCTGGCTTGTGTAAGACAAGGAAATCAAGGAGTGTGACCAAGAGGGATTTTTCAATGTGAAAATTGAGTATTAAAAGGGTGCTTAAAACGAGCTGTGCTAAAACTGTGAGGGGGGAAAGGGCTGCCACGGAAAGGACCGAAAAATTGCATTTTAAGAATTATAATTATTGAATAAATGAAGGGATCTGAAGCTGAAATGCATTTCACCAGGCCCTGGGCTGGCGCAGGCAATGGCACGGGGAGGGATGGGGGCTGGCAGCCACCCTGACCAGCTGCAGGGGCTGGACCCCCATCCCCTCCATCCCTCCCCTCCTGTCCCCGTGCCTCACCCCCAGAACGGTACCCAGCGCAACCAGCAGCGGCAGTTGTCTGCTTGGCCAAGGAGACGGCGTTGATGGAGATGATGCAGACCATCAGCATCATGAATTTGCAGCTGCCCAGCAGCCTGTGCAGGGAGGCACAGAACCTGACGTCCTTCCTCCTGTAAGAAACAACAGCAGAGCTGGAGGGAGCTCTTACAGTCTGCTGTCTTTTTTTTGTTGTTGTTTTTTTCCAGATGGACCTGGCTGAAGCTGTTGCTCCCGTCCAAGTCCTCTGTTCACCCAGGCTGAGCCGGACCCCAGCTAGCAGGTCCTGCAGCACACACATCGCCTCGGGGGCAGCTCTGCACCCAAAGGGCTCTGCTCCGTGCGTACCTGAGCAGCAGAAGGCAGCACACCTTGCAACAGCCTCCTACAGATGCTGGAAGGACCCAGGAAGAGAACTGGCGATGACTTGTCCATTCTGGGAAGGGTCTGGATGCTTCATTTGCCATTTCCCTGGTCACTCCATGAAATAGCCGGGTGGTCCTCAGCTTCCCCAAGAGACCCTTGGCGTGGGCAGGAGGGTGGAACTTGCTGTTTGATGTCGCCACCTTATGAGGTCACCTCCAGCTAAAGAAACCACAGATCGCGTCCTGGACAAACATTTCTGCATTAGACATATAACAAGCAGGCGCTGATTATTTTTAATTTTCTGGGTTTGCTGAGGGGTTTAGGCATACACCCACTCCTACCCGGGGAGATGACCCAGAAAAACGCCGAGCACTCCTACAATGAGTTCATTTGAGCTTTGGGGCGGTGAACCCTCCTCCATGCACCCACCACTCGTCTGGAAACAGTGCAGGAGCCCAAGCACAGAGCTCTGCTCTTTCTGGGGACCCTTCCAGGGCTCCAGCATCCCTGCATCCCACGCAGGCTCTGCCCAGAGGACCGCTGGCAGCCGTGCCCGGGCTCTTTCCAAAGGAGCTGTCAGTTCCTCACCAAAGGGTCCGGCTCTGCGATGGACCTTCAGTGCGAGCAGCACTTACATAAACACAGCCTTTGATGTCAGTGGGACAACTCACATCCATGTTGGCTTTTGTCCTTCATTCTTTAGGAGAAAGGTTATTAGCGATTGCCAATTTATTTCAATTAGTCAGCATCTCTATGCTGGCTAGTCTGGATGCTCTGAGAGCACTTGTTCCAGGACGCACACGTTTGGCTAATCCCAAGGCACAGCTCTGAGTGAGCCACAAATATTTGTTTCTTGGAGCAAACAATTGTGAAAAACAAACGAACTCATGCAGAAGAACTCACTAGCTTCAGTTAATTGGCTATCCCTTCATTAACCTGAGGTTGTGAGGCCAGAGGAGCGTGCACACTTAGAAGCAGCTTCAGAAAGTGCAAGGTGTTCAAAATTGCGTTTTGCACGATTGAAAAGCATTCAGGGATGAGGGAAAGGCAGAGCGGGGCTGAGGACCTGGCAGGCTGAGCAGGACGGCAATGCTGGAGCAGGCACGGGGCAAACCCTGAAATTGTCTCATCACTGAAAATCAGGGATGCTGCAAGCAGCCCTGACCCAGGACCAAGTCATCTGGGGGACATAAACCAACAGAAAACCCCAGTGCAATGGGATCCATCCTGTGTCTTCGCTCTGCTGAACCCCCAGGGCTCCAGCAGCCACCGGCACAGCAGCATGGACACATCCCAGGGGATGCTGTGACCCCTCCAGCCGCACCCTGGAGCTGGGGACGTGTCACGGACAACAGGGAAGCGCCCACAAGCTGCCACGCCAGCCTGCCCCGTGTACAGCCACCTCTTGATCCTGGATCCTCGAACCACTGCGGCTGCATGGCTCCGGGCCATCGCCGGACAGTGCAGCTCTCCCAGCTACATCAGTTGCTGGGGATTTTTTTTTCCCTCGGAGTATGTAAATAAATATCAATATTCTAAACCAAAGACCTCCCAAGTAACTCAATGTTATTTATCTTGAATTTATCTTAAAACTAAACAGCCTTGTCACATATATACAATAATAAAGAAACAAATTACAAAGGAGGAATTTGATTTTATTGGTTTTATTCAAAGTGCACGCATTATATATCAATTTCCAGCGACAGAGTTTTCACAGTTTGTTACAGACATTGTCAAAACTTTGGGTGAGGCTCATTTCACTTCCCCACCAGTAAGAGGACACATCCCAGCCTGGTTGTTTGTTTTAGTTTTATTCATTCCTCACAACTTTTTCAAACCATATCAGGGAAATCCGCCCCTTCGCTGGGGAAAGGCACTTGTAAGCAAAGAACATTGGAGCACGGAGCCTGAATTGGGGTCGCTTTAGGGATGAACTCGATATCCCAAGCAGGGTTACTGACAGCAAACCCCACCACCGCGCATCTTGCTTCCTGCCACCAATTAGCACATGACAGCGCACTTGCTAAGGATTAACAAAAAATACCTTTCTTATTTTATCGACACGAATCCTTGCGCGGCAGCTCGTGGCATTTCGCATCCCAAATATCTGAGAGACCACACACCTCGCGTGTACACCCAATATAGATTTTGGCACCGGTGTGATCTCACTTCTCGGTAGCCGGTGGCTGTGCCGCCGGTGACATCCGAGCAATGCACTCAGGCATTTCAGAGGTGTCAACGCGGGGCATGACGGGGCACGTTGGGGACACTGGGCAGCGGGGCTGTGGAGCCAGAGGCCCTTCTAGAAGCCTTGAGGAGGCTGAAATCTCCCTGCCGGCAGGGGAAATCTGTCTGGGTGAGGATCATAGGATAAAAACAAAGACTTTGAAACCACGGAAGAAATTATTTTAAACCTCATCAGTGGGATCTGCAGCTCTTGGAACAATGTTTGCAATGAGTAGTTGTAGCTACAAAAAAAAAAAAAAAAAAAAAGGGGGGGGGCATAGATTCAAGCGCAGCCCCCGTACGAGCCCAGCTTAGCAAGAATCCTGCTAATGCCGCTTCCTTCACCGCCGGCAGCTCTCGCCGGTGCTCCGGGCGCCCGGCCAAGCTACCCCCTGATCTGGTAGGTACGGGAGCGCTACAGCACAAATAACGGCTCCATCCTGCAGGGTGCTGAGCACTGACCTGGCCCAGCCAAGCACTTAAGCACATGCTTCATTTAATGATGCAAGTGCTGGGAGCTCACTGGGATTTTTTTTTGGTATTTGCTGGACCAGAGCTAAAGATTTCAGCAAGATGGGGAATGGTCCTCAAGCATCAGCAAGACTTTTCCTGGCTATAGGTGCTCGGCTGGAGGTGCCAAAAGGACAGATGGGTTTGAAGAGCCATTGGACGAGCACAGAATAAACACCAAAACACAAAACCACAACTGCTGGGTGAGCTGCAGCGCCAAGGAAACACCACCAGCTGCTTGTGCTGCTCTTACCAGTGTCCCCTGAGCTCGCCACCGGTCACCGGCAGGGATGGAGGCACCAAACCAGAGGGGACCGTCCCAGCCTGGCTGCTCTTACGCTGTCTGAAGTGCAGAGATGGGCAGAGCGATGGGAGGGACACGGCTGGGCACAGGGCAGGCTGGCGCGGCCACTGCCACCAGCCTCCGCTCCCGTGGGCTTGGGGAATGCTGACACATGCGGGTGGGCTCCTGCTTTCACTCCATCTTGTTTTAGTTTCTAGAAAAGGATTATTCAAAACTTATTTGTTGATGGTTTATCTGGTACATCCTCGTGCAGAGCCAGTGATGGCAAAGGAGCAGCACAGCACCCAAAGGGGTCTCAGCCTCAGGTCTTAAAGGCCAACAAAACTCAGCCACTGTTTTTACAGAACGTCTTGTCTCAGGGGTTTTGTGAAATCAGGGTTACAAGGGACGAGGGATACCATTTAAATATAAAATATTGGTGGACACTGTATTAAAGCGTTCTACATCTCGGTTACACCGCGGCGGCAGCTTTGTCAATGAACTGAGCCAGCTTCACGTCTCTCTTGGTCAGCCCCCCGCAGTCGTGGGAAATCAGAGTTATCTGAACCTGTCAAAAAGGAAAAGAAAAGGGTCACAAAGCCGTTCTGAGCTCTGCCACATAAGCCAAGCAGCAATTCATCAGGAACAGAAGGACTCTGTAGGGACCTGGTTTTATGGGATGCTCCCTGCTCACCTAAACCAGAAGATGTTGTAGGTGAGGAGGCTTAACAGAGCCTGAAGCCTGACCAAAGCGAGCCCCTCGGCAGAATAAACCAGGCATCGCATTCTTGGGTTTCATCCAAGAAGAGGTGTCTGATTAAATAACTCATTCTTTACATTTAAATTCCACGGATCGGTTTCACCAAGAACCTGGGCCAGTGACCAAGCTGCCAAGAGCCGAGTCAGGGGCTCATGTGTTTTGTCAAAAAACCAGCACCCTGAAGGTGAAAAAATTGTTAAGCTTGTTGCAGATTAATTTCAAAAAGAAAAACAAACGGACTGGTGCATTTTGCTATGACGCAGCTGCCTGCATGGGTTTGTTTAGACTAAGCCAGACGACAAGTTGGGCGTTACTTTGTCTTGCCTTAGGCTGAGATTTTGGGAAAAGAGGAAAAAAAAAAAGATAAATTCTAAATGTTCTGGAAAGCCAAGAAAATAATGAAGAGTAGGTGATCAGGACTTGGTGATCATTTAATGTCTCCTTAAACAGGGTGAGCTAAAGGGTCGATGAGGAGGAACCTGTGCTGGGATGTCCCTGTTGGGGGAGGTGGGGATGTCCTGCTCTGGGGGTGGTGGTTCCCAGCTACTGGCTGCTTGTCCACATCCTTTGAGTATATTTTTACCCATATATTTGCCAAATGCTAAAACAAATAACTCAACACAATGCAACGAGAAGCATTAGGAAATAAAAACAAAGGCAGAGCAATAATTTGCTCCTTCACACAGCGCCTTTCATTCGACGGCTGCAGTGTACCCTGTAACCCTGGCAAATGTGAGACCACCAGCAGTTGGGTCATATTATAAACAAATTTTATAAGCTGCTATGTTGAGACATAGGAGCCTACCATTTTTTAAAAAATCAAATCTAAATTGAGACTGCTGGGCTCCCATTTGGGTATCTACACATTGATGGTCTGCTGCTGCCTGGGTTTCTGACTCCTTGCACAGAAAGGAATTAAAGTTGGTGAGTGCTCAGTAGTTTCAAACCAGTCATTTATCCAGGTTGGCTTCTATTTTATTTCCAGATCTCAGACAGAGAGGTGCAGTGACAGGTCCAAACGACGCAAGCGGTAGCAAACAATTGCAAAGAGCTGGATTCCTGGGGCCACATCACCACTACAAACACCTCAATGTGTCTTTAAAATATCAATCTCTTTAAGAAGACACAACCTCTTCCCATTCCCTTACCTCCTTCCTTGTATACAAGCTACAAAAAAAGTCCAAGAGAATGGGCCAGTGGTTTGGGGTCCCTAGGGTGCCACGCCTGTCGCCAGGCTGGTGAGCACGGTACCTTGCTATAGACGTTGAACCATTCCGGGTGGTGATTCATCTTCTCTGCTTGCAGAGCCACGCGCGTCATAAACCCGAAAGCCTAAGGAGAAAAAGAGCAAAGAGGAAAATACTCCTCCACCCGCCAGGGCTGGCGGCGGATCTGCAAAATTCACTCCAACATCTCAGACACTCCTAGAGAAGCTCCAGATTGCTGCACCTCGGGTTTGTGTGGGTCAAAGGAGCATCTCACCTTCTCACGCCACCGAGGCATCTCCTGAGGCTGCCGAAATCATCCCCTTCAGACCCCGCTACATCACTCTGCTCAGTGTTACTCACCCAGGATTCAAAGCCATTGCACGAGAGCAATGATTTTACCTTCAGCATCCAACAGTGATTTTAAACATCCATCCCAAACCCCTCATCCCTTACGGCATCATGGAAATGTGCCGTTTCCAATTAAGCATCATGCCACAGTATTCCTGTACTAGACGGACACCACTCCCAGAAACACATATTTTCTCATCATTATTTTGCTATTTATTTTCCTGGGGGGGACAAAGGCAGCAGGTGGGCTTGCCCTTCTGCAAAAAATATTTATATATATGAGAAAATATTTTCCCTTAAAATGAGTTAAAATAGGTTTCCCGATCCTCTGCCCTTCTATTCTGCACAGCACGCTCCCCCAGGGCGCAGGTTTTATCACAGGCTCCAGAAGTAAATAATAGCAGCCCTTTGCCAAAATACTTAGAAGCAAATCATGGCATTATAAAGAAAATTAGAATGTCCATGTAAATCAAGAACGCAATTACGCAGCGGAGCCCGAAGGGTCTTGGTGCGTGAGCAGCACGCCTCTGAGTCAGCGGGCTTTGTTCATACCGAGCTCCATCCATCGGGGTTCAGGACCCGAATTAACGTGCAAAGAAAAAGTAACATCCACGTTATAGTCTGGTTCGTATTATAATACAAGCTCAACAAAACCCTACCTGATTTAGGTAGTTTTTTAGTGCTAATTTATGGAAGAGAATGTATACAGCCCGCATTCCACCACGCGATGGCCGTTTCAAACAAACATGTGGTCAATGAATAACATATAATGGTTGATAATAGTTTCAAGTCTTTTTTCCTCTCCTAAATTACAAAAACCTTTCAGTAAAAAAAAAAAAAAAAAAAAAAAAAATCAGTCAAGAAATCTGTTTTTCAGTGAGGACAAAAAAGAATCGGTGCCTGGATGAAGTATGACTTTGTTAGTCGCTTTGCCAGTCAAATGAATGCAAATGTTATAATCAGAGAAAATCATTCCAATGAGGTTTGTCATTTGGAAATCACCAAACTGTCAGCAATTAAAAAGCTTTTTTTCTTTGACCCAAGAGCATTCCAAAATTTGGGAAAATCTAACTTCCCTTGAAGCTCTCGCTTGGTTTAGTTTTACTTCAAGTGAACAATTACTTTTAAAAATTTGCAAACGTTTCAGCAGCACGCTTTGAAGCAGAAAGCTGCAAGTTGTGCATTAGATGTGAGCAACAATTTGGAAAATTTCTGCATTAATAGTTTTGATTACATGTTTTGAGAATGTTCATGGGCTTAATAGGAATGCCATTTCCAACTCAGCAATCTATACTCAGAAATGTCCCCAAAAGTTTAAAACATCAGGGCATCTGCAACTAGGTTGCCTTTGTACAAACAGGACAGCAAGGGAAAAAATACATTAAATTGACAAAAGCCCTGCGAGGTTCCTGGATGCTCTACCAGTGTCTGTCCATCCCAGGAACTCACCCACCTACGTATACACACAGGTTACACCACACAAACAGCTCAGTGACCCTGTGACAACGATCATCGCCTCAATGGAAGGCAGGCAGAGAGAACTACGCAAGCAAACGAGTCTACAAAATTCATCTGCTCTGCAGCCCTTCCTTCACGCTTTGTGATGACAAATCCTCCCTGACCAGTGGTCCACCAAATCCTCCCCATCAGCGGACCACTAAATCCTCCCCATCAGTGGTCCACCAAATCCTCACCAATCACTGGACCACCAAATCCTCCCCATCAGTGGAGCACCACGCCAACCCACTGCCTCTTCCCCACAGTGGGTAAAAAGTCTCCAGCTGGATAAAGCAGACCTTGCCCTTAACACTGTGCATCTTCCCCGAAGAGTGCTCAACTTGGGGCTGTCAGAATCATGAAAAGGAATTAATTCTGGAGCTGAGGACCCTGCCCAGGACAGGTCCTGCTGCTCACGGCTCCAGCTGACCACGGCTGTCCCAGCCAAGGTGATCTGGTGTCACCGCGAGGGACGAAGCACGCGCAGACACGCCGCCTTCCTGCACGCTCAGAGATGTTCTCCCTCATTGCACACGACCCAAAGCAACGTACTTCTTGCATTTTCGTTTATTTTAATTATACACAAAAAAGTATCTCCCACTAAGAAAATGAGCGACAGTTCTACCCAGCAATTTCACCAGCGCAATCTCCATTAAGGTCCTAAATACTTCCTTTGCTAATTAAATGGATTGGAACGCTATTGTTTACGAATCACCTTTATATTTGTAGAGCCGTAACCTTTCTTTGGGAAAATACAATTGGCTCTGGAAGGAAAAGATATTTAGGTTTGATTAGATATGAAAACACTATTACAGAAAATCAGTTTGGACATTTCTTCACGTCTTGAAACTTGATCGGTAATTTGGTCTAATTGGTGATCAAGGAAACTATCTTGTGATCAATTAAAGTAATTACCACATTCCGGCAACACAACCAACCTTAATTTGAGCAGGAGTCTGCACTTCTTCAACTTTAATTAAAAATAATGAAAATTATTAAGCAGTCTGCAGTGCAAGATCATTGCCAAGACCGCAGCGGTGGGCAGAGTTCACCAGACCATCGCGCTCTTCTGGATGGAAGAGGGGCAAGTCCCTTCCTCATGACAGTGAGACCCAACACAAGCTTGATTTTCACTATATTAATAACAGAGTTCTGCAACCCCTGGGCCACTAATGAGAGCTTGTTCAGATTTTTCCTTCAAAAATAAAAAGAGGGGAGAAAGAAAGGAACTGTGCATTTTCTAGAAGCCACAAAGAAATATCAAAAGAGGCTTTGATGTATTAAATATTATAAAGTATTCTGATATTTTATTAACAGGTGTATTAAACAGACATTTTCAACCTAATCCTTTTAGAACATTTGGGCTAAAATAACACCCAGACACACAGGTTACTCTAAATAAGTCCATGGCATCTCCCAAGCGATGGCAGACTGCAGAGCCCCTGTAAGGAACCACGAACAGCACCAGAAGCAACGAGGGAAGCGATCCTGCAGACAAGGAGATGCCTTGGGTGTGCCAGTGTCTCTTCCCTTCGTGGCTTTTAAGATGATGAAAGAGGGAACTAAAAACTAATGGTTCAGTCGTAGCATCCCTTCTAAAATGGTTTTTAAATATTACCAGCCACAGCATGTCTCCACAAGATAAAAATCAGGACTACTCATAGAAGAACAAGTAAAAAAAAGAAACAACAGCTGACTTTAAAGAATGCAGCACTCACATTATGTCTCAGGACTGGCCAAACTGCTTTTGAAAGTGGCAAAATACGCTATCACAAAATAAGACTTAATGCCTAAGAATGGGAAAAGCAGAGCCAGACACTTTGCTGTCAGCAGTGGGAGGAAAGCTGAAATCCCACCCGTCCCTCTGCACCGCTCAACGCTGCACGGCTCCGGGAGAACCGCCGCATCCCAGCCTGCCATTAGTCTTCCTTTTACACTTCTTAAGCAAGGAATCAATTCATCTTAATACTTTTCAAACATGCTGCTTTTGTACAAGGCTTGCCAACATTATCTTGATGAGTTCTACATCAAAGCAACACAGGTCGATATGTCGGGCTCATACATCACCCGCCCGCGAGCCCCCGGTGATGGATTACCCCCGCGCATCTCCAGAACAAAGCAGCTGACAGTGCTCCGCTCAAAGAGTGGAGATAGTCAAGAAAAACAGCTGAAAGGCTCAACGATATAACCATACATGCTTTTTTATTTTATTTATTTAAAAATGCAGATGCTATGAAGATCATACCCAGGCTTCTTAAATCCTTTGGACGCTCAGCCAAGGAAAGCACGCGCTAATCACCACTCCGTGAAGGTTTCTGCCTCCCATCTGTCATTAGGACGCTGGAGGTAGCATTAACCTCGACCTTCTGCAGCGCCAGGGCTACCTGTCTTCCCTTCCCCACCCACCCAGGCTGCATCCGCGTCATTTATCAGTGGGAAATGAATAAATAAAACAAGTTACAGTGACATTGTCACACCAGGCAGGAGATGACCACGCCTCACACATTTGCTTCCCATTCACCCGAGGAAAAACCACCCAGCGCATCGCACGTGTTCTCCGTATGACACTTATAACAACAATCAACTCAAATCACTGCGGCTCACTTCCAGCCTGCAGAAGCTTTCCCATATCCCGTTGATGTTACTACCTAGAAGCGAGCTATGGGTCAGCAGATAAAAGGACAAAGCTCTTTAATGTCGAGCTATTTTTAAGTTATGTTTAGCTAGTCATGAGGGTTTGACTTAATCTCATTTCTCAAGAAAAATCCAGGGTTTGATTTATTTTCATTCTATTGACTCCATTAAGAAAGACTTTCACCTTCCAAATGTGCAAAAATCGTCTTACAAGGCCACACTCTTCATCTGAAAGCAACAACGCGGTTGAAACACACAAGAAGAGGAACCCACCCAGTATTTGGGAAGGTGATGGCAGCACAGGGGGACAGGTATTCCTTCTGAAAACCACCTGCCCATTTGGCATTCTTCCCTGTTGGCATCATCATCCTGCCTGATCCTCTTTTTTCTTTTTTTGGCTATGTCTGGATCCATCCACGACACAAACCAGGGGAACACCTTCCCATTGCTTTCCCCCTTTTAATACCATTCCAAGAACAGCAGAACAGTCTTCAAGAACACAATTAATGTCCCAGACCAGAGCTAAACTCCAATTATCCATGTCCCCGTCTCTCCGGTGAGAGCACAAGCCATGGACAAGCCAGCTCAGACGTTGTGCCTGCATGTCCCCGCTCCCTTCATCCCATCCCATTGCACCATCCTGAAGGTGAACAACACCTAACAAATCCCAGGGAGATACTTTTTTTTTCTTTTTCTCCTCTTTAATAGCTTGATCAGCAAAATATCATGGATGCAGCCAACCCTCCCATTCCCCCAGCACCGCTCAGGACTGGGGAGAGCAGGACTCCCAGCTCTGAAGGACATTAATAAAGGGAAAGGATGGAGGAGGAATACTACAGACATACTGGCATGGACTAAGGTGCCATTTCTGTCTTCAGAATAAAACATGAAACTAAAAAAAAAAAAACCCCACAACTCCAATTTCCAGCTGAACTCTCTATGCTTTTCTGCGTTTACAATATGCTTTTAAAATCTGGAGCTGAGCGCTCGCGTCCCCCCTACTTATCTGCACCCATCACTTATACAAAAATGAAATGCTGCTAAAAAAAGTCACCTATTTATATTCGTGTTCTAGCTGTAAACACTGCTCTCCATGTTAGCTCCGCAGCGGCGTGTGTGAAAACCTTTACACCATGTTCTCCAAAGAACGCTGTTTCTGTCTCCCAACACTTGTTTACAATTATGTCGGTGAAGAAACTAGCTCACCAGCTCTATATCAAACATTTTTGACAGCACAAGCACAAACACTGATCTATTCTAAGTAGTTTGCCACTCTGTGTAATCTTGGAAAAGGCATTCTTGCCTTTGATTCGAAAACTGTTTATACTTCATACATTATGCAAATAGTTTTTATATATTAAGAAATAATGCAAGCAAAGCTCAAGTTAAATTAAATTCTTCAACAATAACCTTGCCAAAGCACTGATTTTCCTATAAAAAAAATTATTCCAATTTGTTGATCTTACATTGGATGAAACATACTGTAACAATCTTCATAATTTATGTCCTGTTGGGACACTATGATTTAACGTAACATAATACAGACCAGCATCACCGCTAATCTAAACCACCTGACCAGATAAACAACGGTTTCCCCTTCTCTCTTCATTCAGGGTATTTCTGTTTATTGTCATATGATTTCCCAATCTGACGAACATGAAGAATAAATGGAGGCAAAGAGAAGCGGAGCTGGGAGGCGCGGCCTTTCCTCGCCGGGGACGTTCTCACACAGGTACCGGTACAATGTCCAGAGCCACTGGAGATGACAGAAGGCAATTCCAGGAATGTTGTCCCAGGAAAAGCCCAAACTCAAAGTCTACACTTGCTCAGCATGATCCAGCCCAGGTGCGGCACTAGACGTGACACTATCCCGATGATGCTCGAGATGCGGCTCTCCAAAAGAGGTCCCAGCAAAGGGACTTGTCATCTTCGGAGCTCAGCGGTGACCTAAGCCATGACATCACTTGTCCCAAAGCAGGTGCAAGCACAACTTGCCCCATCTGAGATTCACCTGGTCTGGAAAACAAACACAAATCTTCTGCTAAGGCCAAGGGACACAGATCGATGCAAGAAAAGGGATGAAGAGGAAGGTAGAGCGCGCTGACCCGCTCTTAAAGCCTTCTCCTGGCTTTGCTTTCCTCTTCGCTTCGTGCTCGCCAAGTGTGGGAAACACCCTCGGGTGCAATCTGCACAACAAACCTCAACGTCAGCTTTTCGAAGCCTGTTCATATCAGGATTGTCACAACTGCTGAATTTAGAGCTATTTGTCTCATACTGGTGATAATATTATATGAAGTTCCATCTATTACCTTCTTCCTCGTCACCTCTTGACTTTTCCAGCAGCCTCGGTGCTGAGGATCGTTTTTCCTACTCTCATTTTTTATTACAGTAAGTGATCGCACCTGGGTTTCATGAACAGAGCGCAGATAATATTCTCGGTGATTCAGTGAACAGACTTCACACCAAAATTAATCACCTGTTCCACCAAAAAGATTTATAGACTTCATGGAGTACAAGTCAGAAAACACGGAGATGTCTTCAGGCAACATAAAAACTTCTTTCTGGGAGTGATAAAAGTTTCAAGCCTGGGCTCCACTGGGTCAATACAACCATATTACAAAATATATTAATTTGCTTATAGGTAGATAAAAATAATTATAGTTGCCCATAAAGACTACTGCACAATAAGTAGACATCCTAAATCCCAACCAAACCTGGAATGAGATCACATGGTATTTGTGATATACCACTTCATGTCGAAATATTCAAAACAAATGCATTTTTCCCCCCTCTTTTTCCCAGTTCCTTTGCACTCTAGGTAAACATAGACTCAAAAATATAATTTTATTTTATTTATTAAAAAAAGTAGATCTCTAAATTAGAGTTTCAAGAAAAAGAAGGGAAATAATCCCAGGTTTCAGGACTGAACTAGAACACGGAGGAAATCCTCCATCCGTGTAGTCAGCTAAATGTGGCTCTCCCGAGCCATTTGTGTGCTCTGTGCTCAAAAATGGAATAGAAAGGTTGCACTTGGGAGGTTTACACCAAATAAAATCACTGTTTCACGAAACATGACTTTTTAAAATGAGCTTTTTGCACCCTACCCAAAAACATAAAATAATACAGCGGAGCCCCCATTAACGGAGCACCTGCTAAAGCAATCAGCCACTTACAATAATAAACTCTCTCGGCTGAGCAACTGGAAGAACAATGATAATTTCACTTGTTAAAGCAAATGTTTGGCCCAGCAAATCAATCCCCTGGCTGTACTGCAATAAAGCCATCACACAAACCACTATAAAAATAAACCAGTACCAAGGTGCAGTGAGTCCCCAGTTCCAACCTTTGGAATCCAGGCACCTGGACCCCCGCTAAGGCACGCTGCTCCCCGATGGGCTTCGTGCTGCACAAGGATGCTGCCGCTCGGGCGACAAACCATCCTCGATCGCACGGTGCCAGCCCACGACATGAAGCCATTGAAACCAGACCAAATAAGAATTAATTTAAGTGAATGCTCCACTTCAAAAAGGTGTTCAAGTCCTCTGACTTTTCTAGAGCTCAGGCACGGCGCAGATGAACGGAGAAGTTCATTATCCCAACGCAGCACGTTTTGGGTGGAACAGATCTGGACAAAGCAGAACAAAATACTGCTGCTCTCCCCCATGTTTCTTTTTACTCATATGTGAAGGAATTATTTCATTCTGTAGATGTGCAAATGAAATTCATGTGCTGTACATGCTGTTGATACCATAGGGAGCACTCAGACAAAATTCTCCATGGTCTTTTGGCCAAGGTTACACCTACTACCGGTTTAATATCCAAGATCTTCTCTGATGAGTATCCAAGGGCAATCATATCCTGCCTCTGATAATCCTGCAAATCTCTGTCATTTATGATCCTAAGAAAACACCAAAGAGTGAGAAGAACGGCACTGCTTCATGACAGATTAAGAGAAGAAGCGACTGGTTTCATGATTATTTCGTCTTCCACTATCCTCCCACCCACCACACCAATTTTTGTGTTTTGGTTTGGTTTTTTTAATGACAAGGTCAACAATTCAAACCCACGACAGAGAAATCATGGTGGAGGTGTGAGGAACTTGGAGAGGTCTTCCCATCACCTTCTTGGCCAAGCCAGAATCTGAAAAGACCTAAAGCTGTGAAATAAACTAAACTAAGGAACATTTACTGCAGATCCAGACAGGGGATCATTTCACTCAACCGAGCTGCTGAAAGCATCCTACTGTATTGTCAGAATGGGGCTTCAGGTTTGGACACCTTATAGTAGAGGAGAGCAGATGGTCCATGGGGGCAGTGAACTCAGCAGGAGACTTACCTGGGCCAGCACTGGCAGCCTTTTAATTTATATTGCACTAGAATTTATATTGCACCAGAAATGGACAAGGGCGGCCAGGTAAATGTACATCATTAAAAACGAGCTCACTGAACCGCCAACAATTCAGACAGACAACCTACACTCACCGTTCTAGTCTTCAGACCCCTCCGTGTGCTCCAAGTGGCAGACTACACCCCATGTGTAACATTTTGAGAGGTTCCATGAGTTGGTTTTTTTTGTTGGTTGTTTTTTTACTAAGGCACAAGGGCTCCTCTGGGCAACCCAAACTGATACATCTGGGAACGGAGAGATGGGCTCACAAGGGGAGGCAAATACTGAGTCCTCCAGCACACATTGAACTTCTTTTAGAAATTCGTATGAGCACACCACAAAGGGAAACCCTTTGTACACTCTGGTTTTTTATTAGATTGGGCATGACAAGACACAAGCATAAACCCAACGTCATGGGCTTGTACAGCTAAAAGCATTTTTCCTTGCTACCAGCACCTCCCCACGGGACCAAAGAATAAAGATTCTCCCAACCAAAGCCACCTTGCTCAGACACAGACATATATTTAACTGCCTACTGCTACTCTCATCTCAGCACAAGGAAAACCACACTAGATCATTAAATCACAACTCTCCCCTCTGATCCTAGGAATAAAAAACGTTTTCCTACAAAGCACCGTTGGCAATAAATAAACCCAACGGTGCGGTGCTGACTCAGCACCGGGCTCCCCGCTCATCAGCACGTTCCCCACCAAACCCCTCCAGGACATCCCAGACAGCTTTGTGTTTGTCCAAAGCAACTTTTCAACAAAATTAAAGGAAGAAAAGGGCAAGGGGAAGAAGAAGAAGGGAAGCTCTCCCTAAAAAACCCACGTGAAGTGGGTCTACAGCTTTATAAAAGAGGAATTAAAAAAATCACACCCGCCTCACCCCGATAAACGGCGTCCCTGCCAGTGGCTTGTCAGAGCAGATGTAACATTTTAGCCCAACGCGATTGTTTGTGAAAGAAATAATTCTGATCAAAAACCCGAAATTGCAGCCAGCAGAAGCGCTGCACTTCGTCACGTTAATCCGCCCTGACGGGGAGCGGCGAGCGGAGATTCCTACTGCGAGAGAGGCAGATGCAAAAGGTCAGCGCTGGCCCGCGACTTCAAACCCCTGAACGTGTAAAACAGTGTGCATTAAAGCCTGACACGGCTCGCCGCCGGATTAACGGATGTCCGCTAAGTGGGTTTGATGTACTTTTGGCCAGTAATGGTTAATTTTTTGGAAATAGGGGCGTTGTAGATTTATTTCAGTTGATTCTGCCAGGCAGAGTCCATTTTTAATTACAACTGCAGAGGATAACATCCCAAAGCGTGTCTGTTCTTCATGGGAGTAGGAGAAAGTGATTGCTGCTAGAGTAAAAGGCAATTAATGGTTGGAAAACACAGCTAGGAGTTATTCCAAAAGCAACGGGATGCAAAAGATGAAGCCATGTGCTGTTTGTATTGAATCAGCATCTTTCCAGCACCCCCATCAAAATAAATTTTAATGCATTGAGAGTTGCAAGACACCAGATAAAAAAAAGATAAAACATTATCCCGAGTGACCACCTTCTTCAGGAAGGGCAGCATCAGCCTCACTTGGGTTTTCCCCAACGAAGGTGTCCAACCACGTTCAAAATTGTGACATTTTCCAAAGGTTGTTCAACAAGGAAAGAGTCTGAACTTTAGTGAAAATCCAGTTGCCCTACTCACACTCACTGTCTTTCGGTACACATGCCCGCACGGCTGACAGAACGAGTGTCCTATTTAATTCAGAGTGAACAATCCATTTGCACAGATGAAAAAAAAGGAGAAACATTTCTTCCACTCTGAATCTAAGAGGCAGCTCGTGAAATCCAAAAGGCATTTTGACAAATAATTTCTTTTGCACTTTCAGATCAACGCATGAAGTGAGCACAAGGCAAATGCTGTAATAGTTTTTACTTGAGTGATAATAAATCCATCTTTGAAGGAAAGTAACTGGAGAGCAGCCGAAGGTCAGCTGGGCAGATTTAAGCAGTGTCCTGCTCACACAGAGATACAACAGGTCTGCTCATTGGGGTAAACTCAGCGATTAGAAACGCCACCACCCCCAGGAATTACAAACAATCAAATAATGGTTTATTGCAGGGAGAAATATGACTTAGCTCATCAAGAAAACGAGCACCCCTCATTACAGCTAAGTCCCAAGAAAAACTAAACTGATGCAGCTTCTATGACACCTGCGATGGGACATCCTGCATGATGGAGGGGATGAAGGACACGTGCCCACTCCGAGTCTTCAACTTAAACGTGATTAATTTTGTTTAAATATGATTAATGCTGTGACATTGTAAATAATCCTGGCAGCCTGATAGTGGTGGCACTGCCACAATGATGGTGACACTGGGACTGTAACGTGTCACAAGCAGATGGGGCACAAGGGCGGTAGGATCTGTACACGTGGAGACGAGGTATGCCCCCAGTACGAAAGAGGAGGAATCACTGCTCATCACCTGCCTAAATTGGAAAACATTGGTCTGAAAATATTCTGGAGAACCGGGTGACTCTACATATGGTTTTGTGCCCCACCAGCCACACCAGCCATGAGCAGAAAACAAATCTTCTATTTCCCAACTCCCAGCACCACAGATTTCATTCCTGTCTAGGTGCAGCCCAATCACATATTTCCACCGCTACGGACGTCCCAGCTTTGCAGAATTTCCCACCTGCAGCAAACCGCTGGCTGCCACTGAACTGGAAGCATCACTGGAAACAGGACATGCTGAGCAGGGCACCAGCATCATCTCCTCCTCCTCCTCCTCGGCCAGGGAAGGAGACTCATAAGCTCCCAAATGAGCCATCTCCCCAAAAATATTCCACTGCTACAGATGTCCCAGCTCTGCAGAATTTCCCACCTGCAGCAAACTGCTGGCTACCAGTTAATGGGAAGCATCATTGGAAACGGGACACACTGAGCAGGGCACCAGCATCATCTCCTCCTCCTCAGCCAGGGAAGGAGACCCGTAAGCTCCCAAATGAGCCATCTCCCCCAAAATTCTCTTTCCATTTCACCCAGACCTGGACCTCCGTGCCCTCTGCGGGCAGCTGGACCACATCCCTGTCCCACAGCTGCACCCTGACCCTCTGACTCGGAGGCAAGAGCGTTATTGAATCCCAAGAATAAACTTGAGGAAGGTGTGACCATCATTCACCGTACTCTGCTCCAAGGCGCTTGAGCCCGTTCATTCCCTCCGTTCCAGCCCGCGGGTTAACCTCTGCCAGTCCCCAAAACTTCACTATCAGTTTCTAATAAAGGAAAATGTCAACAGCCAGATCCGCCAGAAATTCATTATTTTCAAAGACAAAGATTTTCTCAACTCTGTAAACCCACTCGTAAATAATTCTGATTTATTGTAAATTGGTTATTGTATTCATAAACGCAGGGAAGTCGGTGAACAACATAACTACCAAAAGAAATACCTTCATAACTTTGCAGGTGCACAAATCACAGCATATGGGAGAGGACTCAAAGGATAATGGAAAATGAAGCAGTTTAGGAAAAACTATATGAAAACCAGCACCTACCTAGGCAGGTTAAAAAAAAATAATAATTTATTAGACAGCCAATCTAATGCAAAACTCTAGCAGAGGGGGCACACGGACTGATATTATATTAAAAATAGCAATTCCCCCAAAAATGCATGAAAACAGGTTTGTCCTTTGATTAGCAGGAGGGATGGGGCTGAGGCTGCCCCGGCTTTGAGGTTAAACACAACTGACATGAGCTGCACCTGAATCCAATCAGTCCCTGGGCTCCGAGAAGATTCACACGCGAGGACTAAATTTGTCACAAATGGGTTGGTTTCCGATCCTCCCGCAGCCAACTTGCTTTATTCTGACCCCCATTTAACAAATCAACTTAATGGGCACTGGGAGTGCTATAAAACTTAACAATGGAGCGATTTTAACTTTTAAAATATAGTTATGAAGCAAAACGTTGGAGAGCTCCTTCAATACTGGAAATCAAATTAAATCTAGACATTTTTTAACAGTCTTGACAGATATAATCCTAGTTACCATGTAAATTTATGGTAAGCTGCTGTGATATTAGCCACAGGTGCTACTTTTAATATATGGCCCGCATCTGGCTGGGAATAAAATTTCTCAGAGGACTGAAAATGACCTCACTATCAGACAATGGAGAAGAAAAAAAAACACCCACAAGACCACTGTGGCATATAAAAAGCTGGAGATGTGGCCCACAACCGAATATTTAAGGTAAAATTCATTTTAACTCTGCAGATTGTAGGTTAAAGGATATTATATTTTCAATACATGAAAGGTGTGGACGTATTTCAGCCAAAAGATTAAGTACATAAAGCGGCAATGAAATACACCGCCTACATATATAAAATCAAATTTTTCCAATCTTTGATCAATGCAGAAGACAAAGCAACATGCCAGGAGCAGAAAAGCAAGATTGGACACAGATTGCATTACAGGGAGTGGAACCAGGTCCCACCATCAAAATAAATAAAGAATATTCACTGCACATCCTGCCAAACTCCTTCGGATGTGATATTACAACAAGGATGTTCGATATAAAGGGGCAAATCTGAGCTTGTCTCCCTGTAGTTAAAGGTAAATAATTGGTGCTTCAATAAGTGGGGAAAAAAAAGCATCTACTGTAAGATGCTCTGATTTTTTTTTTCCTGGATTTCAAGCAAGAAAGCTAGAAAATTTAGAAAGGAAATGCAAAGTGACGATAATAATTTATTGAACTATTCTAGATTTTTTTGCACACCTTTAAGTAAGTTCTCAAAAACCCAGAGTCCACAACTGCAACGAAACACCCATGCGGCACTGTCCTCCAAAGCGTCCCCTCACCGTCCCCTCCGCCCAGGCTCATCTTTCGCTTCTGTCCTGCAGCCCCAAAACACGTTATTTAAAATAGCTTTTAAACCTCGAAGAGCATTTGATTTCCTGTCATTTTATAAAATGACGTTAGAGCTCTCACGGAGACTTCCTACAGGATTTTTTTTTTTTTTTAAAAAAAAGCATGAGACTTCCTACAGGATTTTTTTTTAAAAAAAAAAAGCAACCTTAATTAAAAACTTACCCCATAAAAGAAAGCAGCTGTAAATGCTGAACCTGACCATCAGCACACACGCCCACCTTTGTAATTTCCTAACTGCATTTGCTGCCTTGGCGTGATTACTGAAGGAAATGCAATCACACAGGCAGTTGCCCCTTAAACCCTCTGGTCAAATCCAACCAACTTTGACAAGAGACATGGAAGTCTCCGAGTTAAGATGTTCCTGCACATTTGGCGAAAACGAGCAGCTGGGGAAAGGACCCAAGCGCTCAGCACCCCGCGCCCGCAGCCCTTCGCAACCGGGATGAACCTGGGGGAAATTCCGATTTTTGAGCCAGGTCTGTCCCCTTTGCAGGATCACCCCTCCCGAGGTGTAATGACCTGAAACGATGGGAAAATCCCCAGAAATTCCTAAGACACAGGCCAGGTCCTCAGCAACCCTTCCCTCCCTCGATGACCAACTTCTAACATCAGTCCCGACGTTTCTGCAGCTTTTTTATTGAGTTTGCAGAGTGATAATTGGTAGAAGTTACCAGCATGGTCTGGAGGAATAATTTAACTTTCTATCCTGATTCCGACTTTTGCCTGGGCAGACTGGAAGCAGAGGGCTTGCTCCAAGCTGGAAGAGAAATGGTTTGTTCCAGCATCACAAAGACACGGATGGCCAAGATTGTCCCTTTGTGATGCTCCATGGCGCCCAAAAGCCTCACTAGCTGCTCGTCTCTTCCCTGCAGACTGGGAAAGAGGCCCTGAGAAGGTCCCTGCGGTGGCTGCGAGGTTCACGGAGGCTCACCAGCACCCAGACACGGGACAGGGCTCAGGACCCCCCAGGGATGCTCCAAGCCCACCCGCTCTCCAAGACCTCGCTCATGGCCAGAGGTTTCTGCCGAGAAGATGCTCCTTGGGAATAGACTCAACCTGGGGGCTCTTGTGCGAGGGTCCTGGAGGTAAAAACTCTGATTTTAACTCATCGTTGCCTACCTGCTGTTCACCGGCAATAACACGCAGCAACTCCAGGTGTAAGGAGGAACGGACGCATCGGTGCCACCAGCCCAGCTCTTCCAGACCAGGTGCTCTCCTCTCCAGTTGAGTTGCATCTGCATTTTTTTCCCCCACCATTGGTGTATTTTCTATTTTATCTAAGATTCTGACCACCCACCAACCTGTCTCACGCTAAAGGCAACGGGAACACGGAGCAGGACTTAGCACCAGTGCTGCCCAGTCCAGGATGCTGGGACCAGTGGGTGGTGGGCAACATAACCAGCAAAGGGCTCCCAGCTGGGACCCCAGGCTGGTTTCCAGTTTGCTTTAGAGAACTGTACCTCCCAAAGCCCATTTTCACAAAAATGTATCTTCAGCCTAACAAACAGCACCAGCACTTCCAAGTCCCGGGTTGCAGACTAATTCCCTGATCCCGGAGTGTCGTTAGCCCATCAGCCGCACAAAGGCAGCCCAGCGCCGAGCGCCTTTAACCCGGCTAATCTCAGCCTGAAAGCTCCAGGAATCTAAATAACCCTCGTTTCACAGAAGTTTCATTTCATTCTCATGCTGAAAATAATATACATAAACCGAGCTCATGTCTACACATTTGCGCGACTTTATAATAAAAGTCGTGTTTATATTCTTAACATCTGTTGACACACACAGGCTTTGTAAACCTGGCATCGATTGTAAAGCCGCAGAATTTTCCATGCATCATGGACGTTATCTGCGAGAAGCAATAAAAAGCGCAATGAATACATTAATCATACCAATATCATCTGCAAAACATAAATCTGAAATACCTTTCATGTCAGCTCAGACACTATTTTTGTTGGTTTTTTTAAACACCTGATTTTACGCCGCCTGTAAAGGGCAGCAGGAAGATCACCAAGGAAATTATATTTCTCAATCCTCTGACTTTTACTAAATACTTGCACTTTCAATAATGTAAACAGAGTATTTCTCACATGAAAGTAAAGAAGTTGTACCTACAAGTTCATTTTTTCTCATTGCAGGACTAAATTCTCCCAAAGCACAAGGCAGGTACAGCTCCGCTTTTGTCGTTTGCTCCCTGGGCCATAACACACACAATATTTACTGGTAGTCACGATAAACAGAAGCATCAATAAGCATATATCCATAATTTTAATTTACTTTCAGCTTCAACTTCTCAAAAGGCAAATCCTCGTTCCCTGACACCAGCTCTGAGCATCCCCTGGGGTCGGCACGTTGAGCCTCTAACAGGAATGGCTCCTACCCCCACCACCGCCAAAGGGGACACTGCAGCCGGTTCCTACACATCCGTGGGTGAAACTCTGCCTCGGATACTCCCGTATAACCCCGATAAACCAGAGCTGCCCAGAGCATCCCCTGCCCCAGCTCCTGCTCCTGGCTGGGCACAGACCAGTCCCTTCTGGAGGCAATTCCCAGCCTCTGCTCCCGCTCCTGCCTCACCCGGCATCCGGGATGGGCATCCAAGGATGACAGAGACTGCGCCAGTATCTCCCAAACAATTCCAGCGGCATGCATTTATAAGAGTGCCCTTTTAAAGATGACACATACTAGAAACATAAATTTAGACTTCATCATTTACTAAAGATCATATTTAAATATACTCCATTTCCTACACTGGTATGGGCTTCATCCATCTTTAAACCAGGAAGACATACGAATATCTGCCTATTTTGTAAGATAAATCTATGCAGTCAAGAAAAACGACTGCAATTTTTTGCCAAATCGATGGGTTTTCTAGATATCTGCTGCTGGGCACACCAATGTGTCTCTTGACCCATCTGCTGGCAGACTCCCTAAGTCCCTCTGACGGAGCCGACTCATTCATTTCCAGCATGCAAACCCATTTTTTTATCAACTTTGGGAAAAAAAGTCATTTCTAGTTGTGCTGAACCAACAAAGCCTTTGACCATGCCCCGGCAGAGATGCTGTTTCGTGACTATTTGAAGCACAAAGGCGAAACATCTCAACTTTTCCGAGAGTTACTTCTGTCTCCTGGCTGCTGGAGCTCTCCAAGGAGCTGCCGGCACATCTCACCAAGGCTTCATGTGCGCTCCCTCTCACAGGTTTCCCTCCTTGCCCTCTGAATTATCTGATAGCTTTATTTGTTCTGCATTAACGCTCAGGTTTGAAATGCAATCCAGGAAAAAATGTACAGGAAAAAGCAAAGAGCCAGCCTTACAAATTGCTGTTCATCTAACTCACTGTGATTTTCTAAAAATAAAAGAAAAATTATCTTGGTCTGGGTTTGGGCTCAGCCATGTACAGAAGCATCTCCCAGCATGGTTCCTGGTCCCCACACACACCAGCAAAGCCTGGAGCTGGCTGTGTCCCTCCGGTAGCGAGGAAAAGCAGCAGCTCAGCCAGAGCCATCGCCCGAACAAAGCCTGGGTCACCGACACCGCGGTCCCCTCTCCTTCAGAAACAAACCAGAAACGCAGGCTCTTGGAACGGAACTTTGTCCTAAGCAGGGTCCTGATGCCTCAGAAGGCAATTCCTTAGGGGAACGTAGCTGACAGCAAATCTCCAGATTAATTCAGGATTGCTAAAGGAAGTCGGTAGCTGATGCCCCAGCCGTGTTCTCGCAAGTCTGAGACGTGGCTCAGGATCCTGACTCCAAAGAAAATCCCGAGGAGGTGTAACCAGCAGCCTGCCGTGCCAAAGACCCTGTGAGATCGGCTACAGCAATTCATTCAAGAATACACCAGAACCCTGTCTTCCTGCTTACAGGTGAAATGAATCATGTTCTTCCCACCTTATTTGCCTAAAGTTTCTGCTCTTATATTTACCCATTTTTTTCCAGTTTTTCTCCAACAAAAATGAACCCTGCTGTCCAGCAGTTATGTATTCCCAGCATTCATTTACAAGTGTTAGTAATGAAAAAAAAAAAATCAGGATCAAATATTATTTGTTTAATCTCATCGTAGCAACCCTGACCTTGACCCTAATATTATAATCAAGAAATTGTACTGTTAGGACAAATCTACTTAACAACTACAAAACTGAATGAATTTACTCCCCTTGATGGGATCAGGAGCAAACCAACAGGGTCTGGCCCCACATGGACACTCCCAAACTTCTGAATAGAAATATTTTCCCATCAGGATGGTATGGAAATGAAAGCAATGGCATTCCCTTTATATTAAAAGTGGTAAATAACGATAATTACCTGATTAAAATTTTTGAAATTGAACTCTTTGTAGATGGCATCTCTTTCGCCCACCTCAGACCAGCCTGCAGCTTTGAGATCGAGCAGAACCTGGTTCCTCTCCTCCGTCGTCAACCAGTGAGACTGCGAAGACTATGGATGGGAAAAAAAATACAAACGTGACCCGAGTGAGGCTGAGGTTCTCTGTTGTTACAACAATAAGAAAACCACACGATGAAACTGTGGTTATGTATTGTAGAAAGGTACGGAGGTGGAAAATTCACTGGACGGTTTCTTAGTGTTTGTAATTTCACCTCAACCAGCCCAGAAACCCCATTTCTGCTTGGTCAGTTAATTTCGGGTAAATGCTTCTGTACAAAACCAGCGAAAGCAGCAGGCAGCCTCAGGGGAATGAACACGGACACCAGCACACCCGTACCCACGTTCACCTGAATTACCCAGGTGCTTGAACACTTGAATTAATTTTCAAATATTCCACTCTGTCATATAAATAAAGGGTTATTTACATGATATGCGGAATGTACAATTGTAAGGCTAAAAGGACATTAAAAGGGACATCGGGGAAGATCTATTTCAAAAGAGAGAAGCAAACCGGGAGATTGTATTCTACCTAGCTTGTATTTTACTATTCCTAAGAAAGCAGGAAT
>NW_010146328.1:55665-57261 GCF_000699245.1 Pterocles gutturalis
CAAGGACGAGCTTTTAATGACAATGAAAAGAAAAAAAATTGACAATACAGACACAGTTAGGAGAAGTGACAAGTTACTGGTATAAGCACTAATTACACTGCGCTTAAATATCCGAACCAGTGCCTGAGCCGTGCAGGAGGTCGGAGCCAGACCCGGAGGAAGGTTCTATGGGGCGTTAGGAAGGGGTTTGGTACTTTTCCTGAAGGCATGAGCACTTAGGACGACACACTCTAACCGAGGGGTCTCTAAATACACCACTTCAACAGGAAGAACTTTCCCCAGCACAGCACAATCCAGGCTGCTTCAGTCCGTCCAGCAGCCAGCAGAGGTTTGGGAGAGCTTCCCGCAAGGGGCTGAGCAGCAGTTCTGCTGCAGAGCTTCCCCAGGACATCAGAGGGCTGCGAGGACCCGCCGCGGCTCCGGATAGTTTTTGCCTTTGCTGCGGAGCCCGGCAGCAGCCCCGGTGCCACCAGATGGGGCTGCGAGCCCGAGCAGAGCCGGAATTAACGCAACTGACGCGACCTCGGCACGGCTGTGAGATGCAGGAAGGCCAAGGAGCAGCATTTTCACCAGCAATTAAGGGACAAAAAAAAAAAAACCCCAATCCATCCCAACCCCAAAGTGTAAGTCAATCTAAGAGCGGCACTGCCACTGCTTGTCTTCGGTTGGATACATCCAGCCACGAGAGGGGTTTTACAGGTCCCAAAATGAACTAGTCCAGGTTCTTTATGCTTCAAACACAACTTTGGAGTTGCAGGAATAGAAATATTGGATCTGGTGTTGCTATAACTGCAACTGCAGGCATGAATTTCTTATATTCCTCTTTTTTCCAAGCATATACAAAAATGGCCAAAGCTAACGGCTGTCTTGAAATGTATGATTTGACCTGGCAAGAGATGAAATGAGTAGGCAAATTTACAAAAAAACCACAGGGGTGGGTTTTTTGGAGACAGCAAAGTCCAGGAGGCAGCACAAAGTCCACTCCCCTGGCTGGCAGTGGAGATGTTCTGGTGGCTTTAGGGACACTGCCGTCACCTTCCCGAGGCCTCACCTAGACACACCGGCATTAACGAGGCAACGCTGTGAGCTGAAATTAGTTTGTAGAGGTTAAACATGGAGTTTGCTGGAGGTGCCAGAGCACAGCAGTTGCAGCATTTTGCTTAGAAAGACATCGTGAAGGTCACATCCTGAGTGAGACCCGCGCACCCATCACAACCGGGGTTGGAAATAGAGCAGAAATTTGCTTGTAGGAAGAGGAGAAGGTGGGAGATGCCGTTTGCATTGTCACAGTCCTGCACCCACAGCACCGCGCCACGGGGCACAGCACTGACCCCACCAAGGCAGGGACGGGCAGCGAGGCCGGTGTGGGAACCGGCGTGGAAATATCGACCGAGTGCCTGCGAGAACCCCACGGGACCCACGGCGGGATCAACCTGTGCAACAGGGAACGGTCATTTAGGAGAAACACGGGGGGGAAAGCGTCATTAATTGCATCAAAAATAATTAGTACCAAATATTTCATGCATGAGGGCTGAGGGTCAGTTATTAGCTTAATGAAAAAAACAATCAATCATCGCGTGGGGTGACCGTGGGAAG
>NW_010146329.1:0-277 GCF_000699245.1 Pterocles gutturalis
CCATGGATGGTGCGAGTGGCATGGGATGGTACGAGTGGCATGGGACAGTGTGGGTGACATGGATGGTGCGAGTGGCATGGGACATTGTGGGTGGCACGGGATGGTGTGGGTGACATGGGGTCATGTGGGTGGCATGGGACAGTGCGGGTGACACGGGGCAGTGTGGGTGTCATGGGGTGGTGTGGGTGACACGGGGCAGTGAGTGGCATGGGGTGGCGTGGGTGACACGGGTGGTGCGAGTGGCATGGGACAGAGTGGGGGTCACAGGGGAGTGCGG
>NW_010146329.1:444-737 GCF_000699245.1 Pterocles gutturalis
ACACGGGGGGATGTGGGTGTCACAGGGCAGTGTGGGTGACATGGAGTGGCGTGGGTGACACGGGGTGATGTGGGTGTCACAGGGCAGTGTGGGTGGCATGGAGTGGCGTGGGTGGCATCGGGCACAGGGCAGCTTGCACACCTCAGCACCTCCCACCTGCATGAATCGGGATGAAAATTTGGGTTCTTCCTGCCTTGGTCTCACATCCCCGAACTCACCTCCTGGTGTAACGGGGGTGGGGGGCTGCTGCCCCATTCCCAGGGCTGATACACCCCTGCTCAGCACCGTCCCAC
>NW_010146330.1:0-14889 GCF_000699245.1 Pterocles gutturalis
GACTAGGGAAGTGATTGCGCCCCTGTACTTGGCACTTATGAGGCTGCACCTTGAATCCTGTGTTCAGTTTCGGGCCCCTCACCACAAGAAGGACATTGAGGTGCTGGAGCGAGTCCAGAGAAGGGCAATGAAGCTGGTGAAGGGTCTGGAGCACAGGTCTTATGAGGAGTGGCTGAGGGAGCTGGGGGTGTTTAGTTTAGAGAAGAGGAGGCTGAGAGGGGAACTTATCACTCTCTACAACTGCCTGAAAGGAGGGTGTAGTGAGGTGTGTGCTGGCCTCTTCTCTAAAGTAACAAGTGATAGGACAAGAGGAAATGGCCTCAAGTTACACCAGGGAAGGTTTAGGCTGGATATTAGGAAAAATTTCTTCACTGAAAGAGTGGTCAGACATTGGAACAGGCTACCCAGGGAAGTGGTGGAGTCACCATCCCTGAAGGGGTTCAAGAAACACGTAGATGTGGTGCTTAGGGACATGGTTTAGTGAGTTAGGTGGTTTTGGGTTGGACTTGATGATCCTTGAGGTCTTTTCCAACCTTAATGATTCTATGATTCTATGATTCTTCTCTCCCCATTGGTTTGACTCATACCATTGTTTGCACAAACACAATTATTTTTAATCTTAATTAATTCAAGGCATCTTAATTCCTATGTTATATTATCAAGGAACTTTGTCTCACACCATCAAAGAAAAGTGATTACACCTCTAAAGTTGTTTTTCAGAAACTAACCACTGTGTTCATAGCAAATCAAAATAGAATGTAATCAACTCAGTTTGCTTTTGACAGATGGTTAAAGTAATTTTTTGCTATGTAACTTCCTTGCATCTGGTTTCTGCAGTGCCAGGTTACATTAGTTACAATTCGGGTTCACCAAATATGGAGTGGATTGTTTGCCATTCGGTAATCCTCTTCTATATACTACTAGTCCTTTACTTCTAGTTTTTGTGTTGTGAATTTAATGCTTGCAAAATGTGGTGCTCAGCCAGAAAAGTTAAGTCCTCTGTTTACTAGGAAAAACACACTAACTTCCTGTACCGCTTTACTAAAGTGCCTTAACACTAATATGGCTTCAGATGCGAGATTCAAAAATCCATGAGGATATACTTAGCTTTAAACAAGTGAGTTGCCCCGTTAAATGTCTTGAAATGAGTTATACTAATTCTGCTCTAAATTAATTAGTTGAGCTGCTCTTTCAAACTGATGCTCTACTGCCCACTCCTGGACAGACTAAAGTAGTTCACCCTCAAAAATCCGTTCTACTCATTACTTCTGAGCATTTGGAGTTGACTCTGAGGCAGACAGTTGTTTCAACAAGATACCGAGTCCACTGGATAATCATGATCTGCATTCAAAACTGTTCTGGACTGCATTTGAAACAGTTTTCTGAAAGACTCTGTATTTCCTCACTGACTGGTGAAATTTCCTTTTCCTTTTTACTATTGGCTATAAAATGTATTTCAGCATTCCTGATCTTCATCAGACTACAAGTAGCATAAAGGAAAGTGTATAACGTGCATTACATCCAGTAATCGCCCTAGCAAAATTGTTTTTCTTCTCAAGATTAAATGTCAATCATAAGCTGAAACATCCCATGAAAAAGGAACCTCTAAGAAAAGCAACTTTGGTAATTATATGAAAAAAACTTATTAAAATAAAGCAGAATATTGAAAGAGAATGGAAAGAGTATTGGTGTCTTTAATATATGGGCATGAGTAAATGTTATTTGAAACAGATGCTGTGGTGCAAAAAGTACATTATCTTAGCCCCATCACTGGTTTTGGAGACATGGCCTGCCAGTTGACAGCATTTGGGTTTTAGGCCTAAAGCAATTCTTGACATTCTTTCTCTCTCTCCCCTTTAAGGCTTCAGAGGGACACTGCCAATTGTTGTTTTATAACCATGGATTGATAAACTAACAAAATAGTTATTAAAAATTAAAGCATAAAAGATAAAATTGTGACTATGTCAAATCTAAAATTTTCAGGAAGATAGACTCCAGTGAGCAGTGAGACTTGTAACAGTCTGTCGCTGTGTCCTGGTTTCAGCTGAGACAGACTTAACTTTCTTCACAGTAGCTAGTTAAGAGGCTATGTTTTGGATTTGTACTGAGAAGAAGGCTGATAACATGCTGCCAGGACAGTCAAGGACTTTTCAGCTTCTCTGCTGTGCCAGTGTCTGCAGGTGCAGGAGAAGCTGGGAGGGAGCACAGCCCCAATTACTAGCCTTGGATTTGATCGTAGGTTTAGGATTGAGACCCAAAGTGGCCAATAGTTTATTCCATATCATGCACGTCGTGTGCAGTATATAGGTAAGGATCTACCCAGAAGCTCACTGTCTAGCTCCAGGTCAGCTCTCTTTCCAGGTCGGCTCTCTCCAGGTGGGCCCTTTCCCAGGGTTTTCTCCCTCCCTCACTCAGCTCTTGGTCTCAGGTGCTCAGGCTATTATCTTCATTCCAGGATTGTGGTTTCAGGACTCTCTCTGCTCAGGGATCATTATCTGGGAATGGGCTGAGCCTTGGTCATCAGGTAGTGAGCAGTATCATTGTGTAGCACTCATTTGTGCATTTGTAAATACTACTATTATTAAGATCGTTATTATTATTTTCACTATTATTGTAGTTTAGTTATTAAATTGTTATCTCATCCCACGAGTCTCTTTTCCCTTAAGCCCTTTAACCCTCTCAAGGATGGGAGAGGGTGAGCGAGTAGCTGTGTGGTGTCTGGCTCTCAGCCAGGAGTGTAAAGCTACAACACCCTGTAATGCAGGGGAAGAAGAAATCTCATTAATTCAAGGAAGGTAGAAACAAACATAAACAGCCTGGGTACTACTATTCTTGCTCTTAACAGCTAGTTACACTCTGCAAATGCCAAGCTTTAGATCTTCCTCGAAGTCTCACTGGCTTGGGGACATTATGTGTCTATCCCAGGGATACACGAGTTAATTTTTAGCTTGCTCTGCGTCTCTGTTTGAGACCTTAATATTTTTTTCCAAGACAAATCCGTGGTGGGGACAGCTTCTCCAAAGAAGTGTAGATGCAAACTTGTTGTCGATATGCTTTGATTTCTCAGGGTAGACAAATCCTTGGAGTTCCTTGATGCCGTTTCTTTCTTCTCCTGGTCCCTTTCCCCCACTTCAAAGGCATCCACAGAATTTTTTTCTTTAGTGCCCAAGGATTTAACAGAGATATTGGCAGTAACTGGGAATTAATTGTTTCTGATAGTATCATCAGCAAGCATTCACATTTGGGAGAAACGCTCATCTCATTTGTATGGGACCTGTTTCCCTAGAAAAGCTTTACAGTCCTAGCACTGCACAGTACTGGCGCACACCACAAGCATGAATATGCAACAGCAGTATTATTCAAGAATCACAGTTAATGGTAATAGCCTTTTTTCCCCCTGAATTAATCAGAAAATATGTAAGTCAGCATATTTAAATAATGCATTGAAATCAGAGCACAGCATGAATAATATTTAAATTGAATCTGTCAACATAAGAAATACAAAAAAGAGTATTCGCAGTAATAGAAATAAGGAATTTTGAAAACTGCATTTTCTGAAAGAGGAAATAATTAAAAGACCTACTTCAGTAAGATAATTTATGGAATCACCTTATCAGCAAATAAAAAGTGTAGTTAGACTAAATGAGGCCTCCATAAAATGAGAAGGAGAATAAATAAGATGGATATATATATTGCTTTACAGGAAGGCACAGAAACTGAAACAAGCAAACCATTCTCACGAAAGATGTTTCATTTCTTGCAGCTGAAATCTGTGTGTCAAGCTTCTTAAAGAAAATAATTTTAAAAATCTGTTTATAAACTTAAGCTCATCTCAAACCAAGCAGATGGATAACAAGGATCTCAAGTTCACATTTCTGAATGGAGAAGCTCATGACAGGAAGATACATAAAAGCAAATGCCTGAAAAATTATCTTTTTCCATGACAGTGCCTTGCTTTGGGTCAGAGACAGGGAGTGTACTTAGGTGAAGGTGTTTGTTCTGTATTTCACTGCTGCTGTTGTAACACACCCAGAATATCTGGATTTTGCACATTGCAAGCCAAATTCTAGACTGCAGGGGAAGTACAGCAGACCGGAGCCTCAGTCAGCTCAGCTCTGACTTTAATAACATTTAACACCTTTGAAAGCCCAGATGCCAGTGCCCTCCCTCTCTCTCTCATGATGTGATATAGCCAGTTATGTCTTGTATATAACTTAAAGGCACGGACTTTGGGCAACAATGTTTTACTCTGCTGAATAAAAAGAATCTCTCACATTGCTGCCAGTTGATCAAGAGTATCTGCCACCAATTAAGCTGTTTATCATTGTTGTTCCTAAGCACAGTCAAGATGCTGCTCAGTGGTTTAGTGTGTTTCCTAACCCTGTGTATCTCCCGGACCTGCACACAGGGAACTTTTAAAAAGCTTTTGTTATGTACATTTTCATACTCAAATTCTCCATCATCGGTTGCAATACAAAAAAGTCTTTTTGGCAGTTAGCAGTCATTGTGAATAGTGACTGATTCCTTCCATTCTGCTGTTCAGGCTTACAAAAATATCAAGATGTGACAGCAGTGATGAAGAAGGTGTCACCACAGCTTCATTCTGGCTCACGAGAGGGTGGTGGGGAAGTAATAGTGCTTACACTCCAATCCAGGCTGCTCAATTAAACCAATCGCTGATCGTAGACAAAGGCACTCTGAACTCAGAGATGGGAACAACGCCATCCTTGCAGATGGGCATGAGCATCCAGCACCAAGGAACATTGTACTATTACTGAATATCTGTGTTGATGCCTGGCCAGAAATGTCAAAAAAACAGGTGCTGATCCTAATCTTCTATGCCCACAATACAAGGGAACACACCACCAGTCATTAGTCCAACACCCATCTGAGTTAATTTTCAGAAGTCCCTGGGGAAAAATGAGTTTAATGAGTAGGTTTAAAACAATATGTCTGTTTTGAAATACAGTTCTACTTTTAGAAATCTTAGAAGAGAAAGATTCTTTAAAATCCGATCTCAGTGGCATCTTCCTGACTTTATGAGAACATGAGAATAATCTTCCAAGAAAAAAATAGGTCTCCTGAAGCCAGCGATCTTATTGGCCTCTGTAGGATTCCAGACTTTTTAAGGGGAGCAGAGGCTATCACCAAAGACAACCCTGTTTTTACAACTATCAGATTTACAAATTTAATCATGCTGTATGGGACACTGAAGAATAAAGGAATATATTAGAAAGAGAGGCATGAAGATAAAGGCAGGAATTAATGGCATTGCTCTTTAAGGGAATGGTCAAGATATCTGCAAAATCACAGATGTGCTTGAATGTGTTCATTGTAATCATGGGATAGTGCAGCTTGGAGATGTGTTCTGAAGGCTGCACATCTCTAGTATCAATGTAGTTCCAACTGCTTTGAAAGGCATAGTCAACCTGGGGCTCATTTTGTGACTTGGGTCACTCTCTATTCTTACCTATGGCAAGAATATCTGCCTAATGAAAGGGGAAGGAGCTCAGAGTAATATGAGCATTTTGTGAGAGAGGTTCTAATTTTTGGTGTCTTTCAAGTGAGAAAAGAAGGACAAGAAAGAAGGTGGAAACTAAAAGGTATAAAAGGTATGATGGAATAAAGCAAAGGTTAAAAATGTAAAAGCAGTGTGTAGGAAAATTTTGAGAAACTTTGAGTCATTTCATTAAATTGTACTACGTGGGGGATTTTATCGTTTAGGAGGGGATGAGTAAGCACTCACTCAAAATATAGAATGATTGACCTGCAAAGTCAGCAGGCCTCATGGTAGTACACAGCATAACTACTTGCCAAATAGTAGAAATGGAATGAATCAGATGACGTCAATGTATTTTTCATCTTCAAACTCATCTTCTGGAGCCTCATGGAGGAACAGCAATGATGCCACTGAGGGCAAAATAGCACCAGCCTAATGATATTTCCTTTCTTGCATTTGCTTCCTCCATCTGCTCACATTTCCTGGGTGACTGGTTCATCTCAGCTGTGTTTGGTTGAAGATTCATCCAGACAGCATTTGTGTGGACCCCAGCAGCAGCAAAGATTCCTCCTCTGTTAGCATTACATGAACTGTGCCTTAACCTTTTTGCTCAACATCAGAGAGAAAGGAGGCTGTGTTCAAAGAGCCACTAATCTAGGGGAGAGCTCTTTCTCTCATCCTCAGGCTTTGTAGATTGTTTCATAGCTTGAGCATGCTCTCTTGACATCATGTTAGAGTGCTGTCATGAAAAAGCAAGCTTGCTTCATCAAATTCCCCTTATAAGGAGATTATTCTCCCATTCTTCAAAAGATATTTTGCCTTGTGGAAGAAGGAAATGGTGTTCAGAAAATGTGCAAATTAATGGAAGGAAAAAGGAGGAATATAGGAAAGTGTGATGTTTGTGGAGGAAAAAAACAGGAGCAGCTGTTACCCTGCCTCATCTAGTCTTTTAAGTTTCACATCATGTAATTCACTATCAGGTTTACTTTCCTCTGTCTAGACAAAAAGTTAACGATAGCTAATTCTGCAGAGGAGAAGGAAAAAAGTAACCAGCTATGTGAGCTCTATCTTTGTGGACAATGAGTACGCCTGCCTTATTTTACAGTTCAGATGAATAAAATCTTTAATATCTATGTCAGCATTCATGGAGATTGTATGGACACTGGCTCACTTTGGTTTACTTCGAACTGATATTCCTACACTTTACAGATCTAAAGACACACATTGCCTCTCTTGCAGACCTTTTTATTTCTTTCAACATGTTTATAATCGTGGGCCCAACCCCTGTCTTTGGGTTTTGGTCTTTTTTTTAGGAAAGTAGGTTTCCCTATGGACACATAAGCATTATGTTACAAAAGCTCTGTGGTACCTATACTTTTTTACTTTGGTTTGAGTGGACTCGTTAGTGTGTTTTCATGCTCACTTGTATCTAAAGCAGGAAGAAAATGCATGGTTTTGACATTTTGGAAAGTCTTTGCCTTTTGAACTCTTCTTTACTCAATTCACAGATAGAAAGAGGAATTACAGTTCATGTTCTTCTAGATATAATGTATTGGGTGTAAACTGTCAGTTGTTGAAGGAAGATATAAACAGTCTCCTGCCAGTCTCTTTGGGGAGAAGATCAACATTTGCTTTCTGTTATTAAACACTCTCTGCTTGTCCAGTTCTCATATCAATGAATGTCCCCCTAAGGCAAACAAGCTTCTTGACAAAGTGCTTAAGGGTTTGGATCCAGTACTTTGCCTTTGATTTGAGCACTTGATAAGACATTATCTGCCTCAGTAGAAGGCTGAGATGCAGTGAGATTTACAAACAATTGTCTGAGAAGATTTTATTTCCATCTACAACTGTTGTCTAATTCACAGAAGAATGCTGTTTGGATACAGTATGGGAAGATGAAGTTTGTTTCAAAGTGGAAACTCAGCATGATGCTGTGTATAAAGAGAAAAAAAAAATTGGTCAACTTGTTTTTATCTAAATACTTTCAATTTTAAAAACAACCTTTTTTTTTTTTTTTTCCCTGTCAAAAATACAAACCAAGAAGTATTTGATAAAAGAAAAGCTGTAGGAAATACATCATTTGGAAAAAATCATAATCTGTAAACAAGCAAATTATAAAAAAACCAGAAGTTTGTTAAAGAAATTGAATCAACAGTGATATGGATGTTTTGGAAAACCATTGTAATTTGAAGGACAGCAGGATACAATTACCCTACTTATGAGGACTGCTTTCTTTATGCAGCAACTAGTCTTTTCTTCTTGTGTTTTGAAAAAATAAATGTTGTTAAGTTAGTTAATCAAGCTTTGTTAACCCGCTTAATTTTTTTTGTTACCTTTTTCATGAAAGTGGACATTATTATTAAACAACAGCAGTTACTATTGTAAAACAGCAGTTTTCTGTGAAGTGTTTTTCATAAGAATAATTCTTCACATTGTTTCACAATTTTGTCCCTCCCCGCCCAACTTTCAACTCTGTCATTACAAGTGTCAGGTGATAGAAATTAGGAACTATGTCATCTTCCTGAGTTGAGAGAGATGATTACATCTCTGTGGGTGTGACTCTTGTCAGCTAACACTAACTAAATCAGATTAATTCTGGCATAAACCACCTATCATGGTATTCCCTATAGTCAGTAAAGAGATGCTGACAGTCATCAGACAGACCCATTAAACCTGTCTTGCAAGCTTATTTCGGGCTATCTTTTAAAAGTGGCCTTTTTTTTTTTCTTCCAATTGGAGGTAGTTTTTCTCCATGTGTTGCAAAAAAATAACAGAATAAATGTTATTGATTTGAAGGTTTGGTAGAATAGCCTAACCAGCCTGAACCAGAGAAAGAACAGAGACTTGCAGATCTGGAGACTCTTTGTGAATTGTAGAGAGGTTTTGATGAACAACTCCTTGAGTTCACCAGGATGCATGTGACAACAGTTTTTCTTTTACTTAAGCATACTCATTTTCAGTAAGAAGGTCCCTACTGGATTTGCTTTCATCCCTCATACTGTTACAACAATTATCCCACAGGTGCAAGGGATAGCCACAAATCAAGATGGGAAGGTTATTCAGACAGAATTCTGAATGTATAGAGTATATGTTCAAATAAGAGATTTATTTCTCTTAAAACTTAGTTTTGAATGCCTGGCATGAACTGTGCCATTCACAGGGACAGCAAGAAGAGCTAGGGAGAATATTTCAGTGATGACACTATTTTCTGATTGTTTACTTGAAGCAGTTTTACTAGAGGATAATTAAAGACATACTAAATCAATTTTAGGACCCCCTGCAAATCAGTTTCAAGACCCTTGAGTAGGTGTCATCCATTTCAGTTTTGTCAGGAAAGATCTGCCTTATATAATACGCCATAATTCTAATGTGCACGCCTTCAGGGTGTTTAATTGCCTCACTGAGAGTAATTTCCATGAAGCAGGAAGGAAAACCCTCACTAAAGTTGTAGAAGGCTTGAAGTTTAGTGAGCAAAGTATGCTACAGTGATTCATAGGTAGCTTTCTACACTTAACCAGATGCATCGGGAATCTACTTAATTGTGCATCATCCTGGGGAACTAATTTGGCCTAAAGTAGTGAATGGCATTGGCTGCTGAGTAACGAGGATACTTCTGACATATATTTCTGTTTAATAGATACCATTCAGCAAGGTCCAACAGCTTAGGTTATGTTTAAGTACATGACAAGTGGGCACAATATTCTACACTTTCAATTTTCTAATACAGAAGTAGCCAAATAAAAAAGTAAAAATAAGTAATTAAGATGGAATAACATAATTTTATCTGTCTGTGTTTATATATTACATATCTTATTTTGAGTAATACACAGCTTTAAATTGCATACAAGTCTGTAAGAGACCGTTGAAGCATTATTTACTGCTGGATGCCAGCTATATCTCTCAGCACTCCAAAAATGTACAGTTGACAATGAGTCATAAATAAGAGATTAATTAGTGCAGTAGTTGGAAGTTATGTTGCTGATTCTGATATTTAGTATCCACTTCACCAAGGTAATTTGCATATTCTGCCCTCTTATCATCTGTTAAAAGATTTGATTAGAAAAAAGGAATTTAAGAACATTGGTGGCTGAGGGAAGAGAGGGACATGTGTGAAGGGCACATGATGGTGCTTGGCTGAAGCCTCAGAACAGAAGAAAACAGCCCTCAGTGCTGACGTGAAAAAGGCTGAGCGAGTCAGCAAGGGTGACAGGACTGATGCCTTCAGAAACAGAAAACAGGCATTACATTTAGAAGCTCAAAGGCCAACCATGAAAATAGCTAATTGGCTTACACTCTTGATTTAAGCCCTGTTCCCTTATTCTGCGTTTTATTGTTTCTTATTCAAGTCACTGGGAATTTTGCCAGTGTTCCCAGTGGGAGAATTAGGTTCAGTGGAAAAGCATTTTCAGATATTAAAGTAGTTTACAACCATATATAAATTGTATACATATTACAGACGAAACAGACATCTTATATTGAAGGTGACACATATGTGCCAAACTGCAGAGCTATAGGAAAAATTAATTCATTATAAGTCTTAGTTACTTCTCCTAGCTCTGTCCCCTAGTTCTCCCCTTGACTTTATTATCCTAAAGAAATGTTCAGTCCTATGGAAACATCCTATGTCCTAGTGAATGCCTGGACAGCTATTGAAGGTTAGCCATCTTTTTAAAGCCAAATATAAAATTTCAGAGGAAACAGTTGCCTATTTCTCTTTAATCATGTATAGGAAATCAGCAAAATTCTGCCCTAACCTGTTTTATCTGAACATGTGATGTTATGCGTTCCTATTACTGACTGCTAGGCAACTGGACCCTGAGTTGGTTAGTTAGCTGTAGGGTCCCTATGTAGTTAAAGGAAAAAAAATAGGCCCTTTTAGGTCTATTTTCCTTCTAACAGTCTCTTAAGCAAATGTAGACGTTCTTTCGCGTGACTTAAATCACACTTCAGAACTGTCCATTTCCCTTGTTCGAATGAGCTTGGGTGACCAAAAAAGATTCACATATCTGCATTGGGTCAAATGAATCTCATTCCATGACCCCAACCTATACTGGTGGGGCTGTGAATTGAGTGAAATAGTGAAGCAGTCCTTCCATAACATTCAAAGCTGCTGGAAGGTTGGTCTGCATGGTCAGGGAAGACATGGGCTAGCATTGACATAGTGTGATGGGGGGTCTCATGAATGACTAGAAGTCTAGAAAATGAGATCTTCAAGAGAAGCTTAGAGAAATTCAGTTTGGCTTAGTCCAGCAAAGAGAATGTGAGAAAATGCAAAATCATTTTCTGTATAGTTCTTGGATCTACAAAGAGGCAAATGTGTCCTCATGTCCACTGGGAATGCAGCAAGAAATAAAACTTCAGTGAAGGAAATTTAGGTTAGATATTAGAAAAATTTCTAAGAGAAGGGATATGTAAGCAGGGGAACAGATTGCTGAGGGAGATTATAAAACTTTTTTAGCGAGGATTTTTAAAAAATGTTGGAGCAGTGTCTCTTGGGCACTTTTTGAAGTTAGGAAGTGGACGTCTTCAAGGTCCCTTTTTCTGTCGCTCTCTTACTTTTCTGTCATTCTTTCATTTACTCATCTTTCTCTCTTTCTCATTAGGTAAGTTGAATTGGAGAGGAGCAACTGCCAGCCTCCAACGGTAGTCCCAGTTTTATTTCTATGTCTGGATCCCAAATAAGTAACTTTCTTTTATATCAGCTGAAGTTTCTTAGGTCACTCTGAGTTCTATGTCTTTGTGGCTGGCCTCAGAGGAACAAGTTATAAATGAGGAAATAACTGTTACTTATTCTTCTCTTCAGAAAGAAAATGCAACAAGCAGGAAGTAGTTGGAGAAGGGAAACATGCAACAATTACAGAATAACCATTTCGACCTGAAACTCTGCTGAATGAAGGGGACAGTCCCAGAGTGGCATGTTGGAGGAGTGGAATTCGTGCAGAAAACCAGCAGTGCCTTTCCTGCTTCCCACTGGCTTAGCCTTCAAAAACACCACGTCTGGCAGACTGCGGAGGAACAAGTTGGAAATTTATTTCTGCCTATAATTTTTTACAACATTTGCATTTCTGAAGAAAAATTGTTTCTCTCTGTCTGGGATTTGTTCATTGTGTCTGGGGAGTTTTTTCTCCAAAATGTTGACTGTTCTATACACAGGCAGGCTACTATCCTGTATTTAAATGCTGTATAGCTAAAATCAGCAATATCAAATTTTCAAAGAAGATTATAATGAGAGGGGAAAAAGCCTTAAAATCTTTATTTTGCTATGTTGCATGAAAATAAGAAAGGAATTAGAAAGGTGACAGAAAACAAGGAAAAATACTTCATCACATACATTATCCCACTGCTTTTCGGATGATCACAGAATTCATGTTATTTGATTAATTGTACTTTCTGTAGTTACTAATAAAAAAATCCCTGAAAAACATCCACCTATTATTTTTCTACTGGACTTGCACTAAGCAAACCTCCCTCTTTCTTTCTGTCTCTTTCTCTCAGAACTGCTGTCAGTTAAAGGCATATTTGGTTGGCTGTTATATAGATCATACATTTGGCCTCTTTACCAGTAGTAGACGGTAATTTCCTATAGATTCAACTTTGGACAGTGGGAAAAAGCCCACTGTAACGTTCCCATGTTCTTTCTGAAGATCACTACTTTTTTTTTTTTTTTTCCCCCCCCAGGAGAAAGACCACTTTTAAAAACAAATCCAGGGTTGATAAACTGTAGTCCAGAGGTTAGAAAAACATTTCTTGGAGACTTGTTGGAAAGGAAATCCCACTATATTTCAAGAGCAGCTAAAATTGTTTTATAATGGCCATATGTGCACATTTTTAATTATAATGATATACATCAAAAATGTGTCTTTGGGCTATTTGTGAACCTGGAGTTGAAGTCATTGTGCAGCTAAGACTTCCCTGGCACATGAGGAATGCAACGTCAAGTCTAGAAGGTGAGGTGCACACAGCAATATAAATATTTGGCCCAAAGTATCCCTTTGGTCACATGATGGTCTAAAGCAGACACAACAATCTTCTACGCTAAGTACAATTTGAGCTACAACAATGCTGCCACTAATGCACAGGAGCAGGTAGCTTGATTTATGTGCTTAGACCTTTCAGTGAATCTGCTCCTCAAACTTTAAATCTGTTTCTGTTGCCTTTCCCTCCCACAGTAATGCCAGTGTTGATATCTACTTTTCCAGGAACTTCTCCAGACTTTTTGTACCATGTCCCTTTTTGTATTAAAATATCTCCCACAAAATTTTTTGTTCTACTAACAACGAGACACATTAATAGTCTGCATGTCAAATGAACTCAGATCACAAATGAACAGCTAACAAGGCTCAGTGCTGTTCAAAACGGAAGGGGTGGCAGTGGGCAATCATGAAAACTTAGAGGAGTTTGCAGTCGTACTGTCATTTAGCTCCAGAACCACTGTCAGGATGGCTGCATTTATTTTTCTAGGTGGGATCTATTGATGCCACAACCCAGTGAAGTAGCCAGAATCTCTGATTTAGCAGAGGTGTTGGTAGTATCTCAATGAGTGGTGCCTAAATGACTGAGCGATGGGCATCAGAACAGAGGACATTCCCCTCCTCCTGGTGAGCATTTCCCCTTCAGGTAGAATTGTGTTGCTTCTTCAAGTGCTTTCTTTTGGCCTTGGTATCCTGCATTTCTCTCCACAGAGTGACACAGATGCAATGGAGAAATGAAGACATGTTTAGTCTCTTTCACAACTTTGTGTTGTTCTCCTGGATACTGGAAATGGAGAATCCGTACACCATCAAAGTGAGAAGAGCTGAGATGTGAAGCTCTCCTCCATCTCCCACTTCACTTCTCTAATTGCTGGGGCATCTCAAAATGCAAGTGACTCTGAGCTCTCCCAGAGGTGTGTTTGCAGATGCCTAGGCAAAAAGTAGAACCATATGGTTGCAGGCGTACCCAGAATTAGGCAGAATTTGAAAAGGATTTGAGGAGGATTTTAAGGACTTATATTTTTGAACGTAGCTATTTACAGATTTGTAGAAAGATAAAACCTGTTCAGCTGAAATGTGGAATGCTTTTGGGCAAAAAAACCTCTCCCTCAGGTCTGAGATAGAAGACTACAAAACCAAACACAAAAGTTTTTGAGCTGCCAACAACCTACCACTATAACAAGAATGCTATTTACCAAGACAGCTAGCTTAGCTTGTATGCCTTTGTTCAAGGCTTTAGAGGCAGCTGGACTTCCAAATACCTTTAAGATTCTTGGCCTTTCTTCCCACTGTAAAACCACAGAAAAAAGAAAAATCCCAGGAGTTTCAATTTATTTTAACAGCAAGTCAAATGAATGTTCCCTTTTTCTTATATATAGCTTTAAAACATCATTCTCTTTGTTGCTGACTGTTCCTATAACAGTACTGTTTGTATCTAGTAAGTGCATTTTAACTGTGTCTTCAGAATGCTTTCTGGAAGATGAAAAATGTTTGGGGTATAGGGAATACTGACATTCAAGGTAAAGTTACTGCTGAGAGGGCTTTTGATAAATAAAGCAAACAATTTCCCAATTGGCAAAAATCTACTAAGTAAAGATCCTTGGAACAATAAGCACACTTTATTTTCCACAATATTTTTGTTTACTCTTTGACAAAATCACAGTGATACAAAATTGCTAGCAAAACAGAGTTAACACAACTCTGTTATGTTGGTGTAAAGAAATATCAACCCAGATAAGAACAACTGCCAAATTGCATGGCACATTCCACTTGTGTTCAGTGGCCGCTACAGTCCACAGGCAAAATCCATCCCACTGTCTGGAAAGCAGAAAGTATGAGTGTGAATATAATGCGCAGAGACAAGAAACCCTTTTGGCTATCCCACTGACAATCTTTTACTGTAATCCAGTGGGCTGCTCGCACCCCAAACCACAGCCACAAATTCACAGAATAGGAAGGAAACATAGCTTCATTAAAAAACATGAGAAATGTTTGGGTTTTAAAATAATTTTTTCTAAGAGGTACAGTATCCTGAGTGTAGATTTTTCTAGTCAGTGCCAATATATACCCTTCTTCAAGAGTTTGGAACAGAAAATGAAGTTTCCTGCCTCCATCTACAGTTTCTTCTAGGAATACCACAAGCAGTGGTCAAAAGAACAATGACTGATTGTTTCATCCTCCTCTTTTTTGGAATGGGAGTGGTGGACACATTACTCAAAAAATGGAGACGTCATAGATTTGCTGAGAGACAAGACATTAAATGAGCTGAGCTGAGGAGACAAGGTATTAACACAACATCAAGGCTGGATTTGAAAGGCTGTGATTTAAAACAAAAATAAAATTTGACCCATACAGATCTTTTCGTAAAGTATATGTTTTTGTGATATGTGATATTATCAATTATATGAAATAGGGAAA
>NW_010146330.1:14920-40229 GCF_000699245.1 Pterocles gutturalis
GAGCTTAGAATTCCTGTTTGCTAACTTTGTTACTCAGAAAAGAAATCCAGAGCTACACAAAAGCTTTCACTGTTCAGATGTTTCCTGTGAAGAATCATCTTATGATTTTTAAGAGCAGGTTCTTCTGTCCTAACTCTGAAGGATCAACAAGCTTCCATTTATCAGAAGGAAATAACTTTGGACTAAGACCAAGTGCTGAGAATTCCAGGCTAGAAAGAGATGGAGTGAGTAAAAGCTACATGACTGTAGAAGCAGAGTTATCAATTTAACTGTATTATGCATTAATGGAAATTATGATCAGTCAAAATTAGGCTAGAGAAAAATATTCAAGGAAAACCTATTTAAATCACAGGGAGCAAAGGAGAGAAAAGCTAATTAAAAGCCATTTTTTTAAAAAAAGAAATGTGCTCTTGGGCTTGAGCAGCCAGCCATATGACCTTCAGTGGCCTTAAAATGATGTTTTACTAAGAGAGATGATGCCTGGTTCCATCTTCCCAACTCCACAAAATAAATGATTTCTTATTGCATTTCACAAATAAAGGGGTATTTGAAATGCCACCAGTAGCCTTTCAAGCAACATCTCACAGAAAAATAAGAAATATCACTGAATATTTAAGAATTATTTCTGTGGACAAAAATACAAGATAAATTTCTTGACACAGTCTTGTTTCAAAGACCACTGGACTGAAACATGACAAAAAGAAAAGTGTGGTACTGGCAAGTGCAAAGCAACCAAGTTAAAAACAGAGCAGAAGGCAGAGAGGTTATCACCGTTTAACTTGAAAAATAAAATGGAAATGTGATTCTAGAGCAGTGAGGTGCTCCTGGAGTGTTGACACTGTTTGGTATCCCTACTTGGTAGTTTCTCCCAGGAAACAAGGGAAACCTCAACAGCTTTTTATTTTTCATACACTTTATCTTTTTTTTCTTCTTCCTTTTTTTCTGGTTTTGTTTGTTTATTTGTTTGTTTTGTTACAAATGCTTGTGAGCTAATAAATGAAAGGGAAGTAAAATGCTAATGTCTACATTAAGATGAGAAAAGGTAAGACTCTGAGAGACACATTCATCTCTAGGCTGCTAGAAGCTGACCACGATGACAATGATGATATCCCATCAAACGTGCTCTTTTGTTCAAAATGAGCACCATACTTTATTGATTCCTGGTGAAATTGCTCTGAGATGAATCAAAATACCAGCTGCCCCATTTATTGAGCTGTGAAATATTTCTATTTGCTGTGCAGCTGTGTGAACCTGAACTAATCTAAAGGCCAGATCATCTACAAGAGAGCTCAAAATAGGTTTATTGCAGGCAGTTTGCGTAAGTATTAAATATTCCCTGCTCATGCAGGATTCTGAGCAAAGGCTTATACTGAAGGAAATGCAATGTTACTTACTGAATAGAGCACAGATTGCTGCCTGTTTATCATAGATGCATGGAAAGTACCGAAAACTGTTAAATTAATCCAATTTTGAAAAGTGTGAAGAAATCTCATGACCAAATGGTATGTCATGGTGCTCACTACCTTGCATGCTGTACTTAGCATTGTGCAAAAGTAGAAGGCCGGGTGACGATTCAAGTCTTCCTGATAAAACCGTGTGTTTCTCTAGTGAGTGTTGTCTCTGCAGGAGGTCAGAAGGGAACAGAATAGCCTACTAGTTTGTTTTTTGACAGATGGCAAATGATAAAGCAGCATTAAAATCAGACAACCAGCTTAAAGTTTTCATTTTAGTGCCAGTACATATGTATGTTGCGTGGGGAATTATGCTCTAATTAACCTAGAGCATGTAGTATTGCTCTTTTACACATAATGGGAGAATTAACTGAGTGCAGCCGATTTTATGGTCATTATCAAAATACCACTGATAATAAAAATTCTAGAAAACACATAGGAATACTCTAAGAGAGGAACTGAAGTCTCTCCTCTTGGTAACATTTTTTTCCTGCCATGTTTTTTGTTTTTTGACAAAACCCCTTTTATCTCAGACAGTATATGGTTCAGTAAATTAAATTCTGAAAACAATTTTCTGTGGTGAATAGTTGAACTCTTCTCAGTTACGAACTTTGGCCCTACAGTTCCAACAAAAGGGAAAGTCAGTGGGAAATAAACGAATTCAGGTGCATCTTTACGAAAAAAGAGGAGTTTCAGAAAAGCTGCAAATACTTGTAGGATAACGCTACCTGCGCCACTTCAGGAGTTTTAAAAAAAAAAAAAAATCTGTCAGTTTGTCTACTTCTTTGTTCACAAAATAGTAGTCGTGAATATAGTATTCAATCAAATCCAGGTTTTTAGAGACTACGCTAACAATTTATGGGTAGAAAACTATTGAATGGGGGCATTTAGAAAGAAAGATGGAAAAGCGTGTGTGTGTGCATTACTTGCCATCTGTTCAGCACAACCTCTGGTTAAAGCACTTCTGTGACTATCTGTAGCTCCAGCCATCAGTCATTTCACATTTGAGAAGGCCATCCTGAAATACAAAGTACCTCCTGGCACTCTCTTGATAGAACAGAATGGATTGTTAGCGTATTTTGCAGACAAATGATAATATTATGGAATAGGAAGAGGAAAAGAGCTGGAGAAGGAAAGACTGGAGTTGCCCCTGGGATAGAGAGGGGTGGATGAATGCAGCATAAGAGGAACAGGGAACGGGACAAGGCAATACTCATGGCCCCTGATCTGAGAAGAGAGTAAGGAACGCTATTACTGGGGAGGAAAGAATCAGGGCAGGATGACCCAGCAAATAAGATATTTGGTTTTGGGGACTGAGTTGACAAACTGGTCTGTTCCAGTCTGGCCCATGAGAGATACCCCTGCCACTGGTGAGAAGGAGAAGCTGGGGGACCTGAGCAGGATTTCAGTCCAGAGAAAAAAGAAAATATGAGGGAAGGGAGGATGACATAGCACCCAGAGTTACTCATGAGAGGATCCTTGGCACAGAGAGAAAACACCTAATAAGAAATAAGTATTAGTCCTGCCAGGAGGAAAATGTAGAGGGACAGAAGGATGGAAAATAGGACACAGTGATGAAATAAAAAGAGGCATGGTATTTGTTCACAATAAGCTTAACTGACAATAGCTGAAGAAATATGTAGTCTCGTTGCGGTTGCTATGCTGCTTCCCCATGCTTTTTAACTACCTATCTTTCACTGCTGCACAAATGTAGCAATGCTTTCAGTTAGGCGGGCAGAGGGGATTCTGAACAACCTGATGGTTTGGTATCCACATGGATCTTGGTAAGGCTTTTCTGCAGATTGTCTTAGTGTGGAAATATTTTCACGGCTGATGTCTGGCTAGAAGATCTTGATAATACTAAAAGTCACGTAAGAAATGCAAGGTCCTAATGCACTTAGTTCAAGAAAGTATTTGTGCACTGCATCTTTAAAAGAAGGATCCGTGTGACCTGTAATTTGACAAAGAATGGGCAAGCAGAAAAAACAAGACACGGTTATATATAAGTACACATGCATACAGGTGTTTCTTTGCTGGCATATTTCTGGAAAAAAAACCTCACACAAAAATTAAAAGCATTTATACAAAAATGTCTGCAAGTAAGACTGAATTTGAGACTGGCTAATAACCATGTGAAATTTTCTTCAGAGACTGATCATGCAATGTTAAGTTACAGAAAAAAAGATTTCTCATTACTGATAGAATTAAGTTGGCTGAATTTGATTTCCATCTCTGAAAACAAACACTTTTCAAGGCGAGGCTAAGGCTTCCGTGCTATGTACTAAATAGGTCTGTGGCAATTGTCTGGCATTGAGTGCAATGATACAGAACAGCCCATATTCATAATATCAAACACATTTACATTCTGAAATGGGTCACATACAAAATTAATTTAAAATAATGCAATAGTCCATATACTTCAAGCAATGCCCAGGAGTTGTTTGGGAGTATGCTGGTTGGCCCAGCTTTAAAACATGCCAACTTAGTACTATATATAAGATAATCCAGTGACCAGTAGTGCTCCCTGGTAACATCCAATTTACCTGTAAGGATCTAGCACCTTTGCTTTAGTGACAATCCAAAGACATCAGAATCATCATTCAGATTCTCAAAAAAAACCATAAATAAGACATATTCCATAGAAATCCCTTCTCAGTGCATTTTAACTGTGTATTCCTCATTGCAGCCTTCATTCAAAAAACATTTGTCATCATGTTTAATATTTGGCTTTGATAAAGTGTAACTGTATAACTATATGCTTTGCTGGATCTAGGCATTCATCTGTTGATAACTTCATGGAATGGTATTTGTTGGCGATATCACCACCACCATTTCAACAGAGAGAAAAAACCCTCTTAAATGGGTATTCCTTTAAAAGTTTTCCCATAAAACAAAATCCTTGGAAAAAATGTAGCATTTAAGTTATGATATTTTACATCTTTTAAATTTTAAATTTTCTGTCTGTTAGGGATAATGAAACAAAGTGAATTCCAATAAGAAATTCCATTTGAAATACAGACTTCCCTGAAAAAAACTTCTAAGGAGGGATGGAAAGAAGAAATGCACCAGAGAAACATGATTTACTTATCCCCAGAGTGCTAATTTCCTCGTTAATTTTCTGAGTGTATATATAACTGTATCAGGAACAAAGAAAAAGAGAGATAGAGCAGAAAGCTGCTGAAAGGAAAAACTAATTACACAAAGGAATATGAGTGAAATAAAGTAGCTTTTTGCTAGTTTGGTAAATGGCACAAAGTATTTAGAGAGGATTCAGAACTATACAAAAGTCAAAATTGTTACAAAAAGCCACATGATGAGTAACAAACCGGCAGACAATGAGCATGATTTTATAGTGTAGGAACCCGCGAACTGCATCTGGGAACAGTGCAAATCCTGACTATTGACCAGCTGTCCAAATACCAAGACTGATGCCTGAGACACAGGGTCAGCTCATCCTGGGTAGCAATTCCCAGCCATAATAAGAACCATGGAGCTGCTCCTTCATCAGTGAAGCAAATTCCCGAGGATAAAATTATTTAAGGCAAAAAGCTCCCAACCTTACCTGTGGTAACACCTCCCACTTAAATCCTGCAGGAATGCAGAAATTCAACCAGTTTCGACATCTACACTTGCAGGTTCAAAGCCACCCATGGCAGGGGAGGCAGGATGTGAAACAGGCAAGCGGGACAGAACATCTTCTTTTGTGGGCTGTGCAGGAGCTGAGAAGAGTTTGGCGTCTTGTTTTGTGGGAGTTGGTCAACTGGGAGAGGGATGTGGGTTGTTGAAAGTAAGGTCTCGGGGAGCAAAGCTGTGGGGTATCAGGAGGGAGAATAGGACGTTTGCAGCTGGGGGAAATGTAGCTGGGAACTGCAGGATGATGGGTGGGTGTGAATGGGGACGTGCCTTGACAGTGTGAAAATTGGTAACATAATTTTGCCATGTCAACAGGAGTCTTTGCTGGTAAGGAGAAACAGCATTAGGAATGTGTTCCTGCACATCAGAAATTGTTTTTAAACACTTTTCACCCTTTATAAGTTTGTGTATTCTTCAGCCATTCTCCACTAACAGGGTTTTATCAAGCAAGACTTGGAGCTTTCTTTTGAAATGCACAGCAATTGCATGTTCCTTACACACACGGGCTTCTAATTTGCTACAACAGGGAGCCTGGTGTTCATTTAAGAACTAGGCATGGCAAAAATGAAGGAGGAAAAAAAAGGTAACTTTGGCTTCAGATGCATCTGTTCTTTCAAAGCCCAAAGATTGCTTCAATATGAACAGCTGTTTTATGTTTATAAATAGAAGCATCCAAATATTCTTTAAAAGGAAAATCATAATTGACCTACTATTTAGTGCTCTTGATCTTTTAATTAATTGATCCCGTAATTACTGAAAACCATAGCAGAACAAACGGTAAACAGGTTGGTTCGGAGTATTTTTTGGTAAGGATTCTAGCATGCAGCAATATGTTCATGCAGGAAAGCATTCTACACAATTATGGAATATATTGCTTTTTAAATAGAGCACAGCTCTAGAGATTAAAGTTTTTTGAATAACCAAGTACACATTTTGGAGCTGTCATTCTATTGTGGCAGTAATCTGTGGATTAAAGTCCTCACAAGTGTACATTTAGAGATGATAAAGTATAATGACACCAAAAGAATATCTCATAAAACTGGGTTATAAACAAAGGGAAAGCCTGAGATATTAACTTTGGTTTATGGCTCCAGCTCATGTTACGTGTTAAACACAGTAGTTAAGTGCTATTATTTTCAAATATATTTACAGAGACCCAGTTAAATGTATTGCATAGGATTTTGTTTTATCTATTCATTCCTTAGGCAAAATATATCCTTCTATACATGAAACCAGTTTTATTTCAATTAGATAACATTAATCCTTCTTAACTTTCTGTGAGATTATCCTTTAACAACTTTCTGTGAGGTTATCCTTCCTTTCTCTTTAGTAAATACATAAATCAGGACCATTTACACAATGAGAGATCATCAGCACGGGAGACAGGATGGTGCCCATTGTGTCTGGTAGTCATTTCCCATGTTTACGGTTTTACAGCTGGAGAAAATACACTAGGGGAAGAACACGGGTAACCTGGGGAAATCCCCACAAGGTTTAGCAATGCCTTAGTAGAGACTGTAAAGAACAACAAGATTCAGCTGTCAGAAGAGGCTGTTTCCAGCAAGCAGTGCGTTGTGTGTCATGCCAAGGATGCAGATAACCAGATTCTAAGTCTTCTGGTGCCATCTTTAGTGAAAAGCTACTCCACAAGCCAAGTTCTAAGAAAGTTGGTGGCTTTCTTTTTTTCTTTTGGCTGTCATTCCTTGTAGAGTGACGTCTCATTCAAGGAGTTTTGCCCATTATGAAAAACCACAAAAGGCATTAAAATCTGGCACAAATTAAGACAAGCTTTTTTGTTTGAAAATGGTTTACATCCGCAAACTCTTTTTTGTTGTTGTACGTAAACTGACCTTTTCACATTAATCAGAAAATCTGTCTCATTTCTAGTGTAGCCTTGGTTCCATAATGAACCAAACACACAGGTATCCGTCTGAACACGTTTAGGTGAGAGGTGCCACTACAACTCACTCCACTGTTGCAGAAGGAAAATATTTCTCTGAGATTATTATGAAAAATCAAGATGACTAGGAAGAGGATATCCGAGAGAACTCTTGGGGTCTACAGTGAATTATACAAGTCAGACTGTGTATTTGAAGCAGATGCGAAACTATTTTAATAAATGCCATCGGCCACGTCTCTGCTGTTATTGACCAAGACATCCTGAAAGCCAGGATTTTGTCAACTAGAAGACAACACAGTGTGTGACACTTCAAAGATCTTCCCCACCCCCTCCATCACACCTGGAAGTAATATCAAGATGCTGAAAGATGCATTTTTCCCCACTTCCAGTGAACTTAATCAAGAAGGTGCAAGCAGTCCGAGCTAAAGGGCTGAGTTTATTGTTTCAGTCCCTGCCAGTCAACTGCCTCAGCCCAGCTGTGCAGCCTTCTTGCTGTCTCTCCTGCTCATCCCGTGCATGGCAGCATCATTTTTATGAGCTGTGTGCCAGCCTTTGGAGAGCTGATTGGACCCCCTTAGCACACAGCAGATGTGGATTCAAAAACCCCTTAATGCCAAGCAGGGAGCTCAAGCTTCATACCTGCCTTGTGAATGGGTGCCTACTCACTAAATAACTTCAGAAAGATGGGGAAGTCTTCCTCCATTTGAAAAAGAAAAAAAAAAAAAAAAAAAGAGAGAGAGAGACAGAGGAAGATGCAGCTATGACTTTATTTTTGCAGGAACCATTTTTGCCAGTATGCATGGTATGCTTCTGTTACTGCAATCATACTGGGCCCCCAGTGACCCTGCATTGCTAAATATGTATGCCCCGGGGAATGATCGGCAGTGCTAGAGCACTCATCACCATGTGTTGCTCTCCCACCTTGCTGGGACCAAGAGCTGCTTAGTGGTATCCACACAGTAATCTTCCTCCTCATACAGTCCTGGATTTTCCTACTGAAAAGCATGTGATATAAAGCTCTGCATTTGACCCTGAAAACCCTGCACATCATTATTTCAAAGAATATACTGATTCTTAAAGAAGTGTTAACAAAATATTCCTGTCCAATTTGGTCTTTTCTTACTGAAACCTGAGCATTACACCTAAAGCTTTGGGAATTCATTGCTTTCCCATCACCGCTTAGGACTCACCGTTCCCTGTAACTCAGCTACCAAAGCAAGTAAATGCCTTCAGTTTTTCAGTTCCAGTCATTATTCTGACAAACTTAGAATGAGACTTTGTCGGGAAATTATTTTCCTAGCAGTAAGCTTCAACTAGTAAATTATAGTTATTTTTCAAGGAAATACAGTGCATATTTCCCAATGGCCCTTCAGTTTCACTGTCCCCGTGAAAGAAAAAACAGCAAATTACTGACACATTTTCCCTAGATAGCAGTAACTGTCACCCTGATAAAGCATCACAAAATTAGTATCTGCTAAGGATAGGGAAAAACTTGGAAACATGGTATCCAAATGTGTAATTGCATCACTAACACTAAACAGAGTCACAGACTTGTGCTGTCTAAATTCCTTTAGTGCTTGTTATTCTGAGCTTAATCTTTTGTGTACAAAATACTTAGAAGTACTTTTTTTTTTAATGTATATGCCATGCTGAATATGAGTATCTACCTGTTACACAGTCTGTGCTGCCTATCTTTAGTCTTTATGCATATTCAAAAAGGTTTCCAGTAGACATTTGTGCCAATAGTCTTTCCTCTGACCTCTTCCCCCCTTGTTTGTCATTAAGAAAGCTTATAAGTGACCAAAGATCTCTTTTGCCAATATAGCTTAAGACATTGCCTTGGACAGCCACCAAAGTCCATTTACCAAGAATAGGACTTTTCTTTTGTCCATGTATAATGCAGCTGTATCATGATTTCAGAATAACAGTGTTGAATATTTTTTTTCCCACAGATCATAAGAGAAAGGTGAGCTGTAAGTACACACAGGCCATATAGTTATTTGAGATTACGTTTTGTTTATTTCAATATTATTTCCTGCTTGTTGTTTGTTAAACTTTTTGATCTAATGACATTTCTATTACCATGTTTATATATTGAAAGTGTTTTGCCCTTACATTTGTTTGATTTGAGTTATAGTTTTGCATCATTAATGGATGGCACCTACTGATTTCAGAAAGATTTGGAGTGTCCCTTCCCTAGAAAGCTGTAAGTATTAGAGTGAAAATTAAATGGGCTGAAAGTTACTCACAAAACGAAAACCAAACAAACAAATGAAAAAGGCTTGTGTACAACAAAACATTCAGTAATAATAGCTGTTAATTAAGAGTTTGGTAGCTGGATGATAGCTTCAGGAGTCAGCAGATGAAGTTCAGAACAATTTTCTACAGTAAAGCTGATAGAAAAAAAGGAAATAGAAGCAAAACATGCTTTACCTGGAGTCAATGTGTCAGTATTTTCAGCAGTACTTAAATCACATTTTTGAATGATGTGATCTAGCTAGAAAAAACATGTAAAAATTAGCAGCAAAGTAATAGGTTTTGGATTTATAAAAGCATAAGCTTGTGAATAAATCTTCCCTTACTCTTTACTAATTACAGAGAACTATAACTCCACATTTAATCATTCATGATGTTTATTACTCTGTTTTACATTCCTTTCAGCAGGGCCACAAAAATTATCAGAGGGCTGGAGCACCTCCCATATGAGGACAGGCTGAAAGAGTTGGGGTTGTTCAGCCTGGAGAAAAGAAGGCTCCGAGGAGACTTAATAGCAGCCTTCCAGTACCTGGAGGGGGCCTACAGGAGAGATGGGGAGGCACTCTTTATCAGGGAGTGTAGTGAGAGGACAAGGGGTAACGGTTATAGGCTGATAGAGGGTAGGATTATATTAGATATGAGGAAGAAATTTTTTTACTGTGAGGGTGGTGAGGCAGTGGAACAGGTTGCCCAGGGAGGTTGTGGATGCCCCATCCCTGGAGGTGTTCAAGGCCAGGCTGGATGAGGCTTTGAGCAACCTGGTCTAGTGGAAGGTGTCCCTGTCCATGGCAGGGGGGTTGGAACTGGATGATCTTTAAGGTCCTTTCCAACCCTAGACATTCTATGATTCTATGATTCATACTGAATCCACAAATAAGGGGATTTTTAAACTTAATTTTGGATATTTAAGATCAAAATTTTAAACTTAGTACATAAAGTTCTGGTGTCACATGCATATTCAGAAGACTTAAATACATGCCTGCAATGTTTGCAGTAACACTGTACATGGTTTCATAATTTACAATGATTTCAACAATTATGGCTAGAGTAATGCATTACACATCCACCATAATTCTAATTGCAAATGCGCAGGTTCTGAAGCACAAATATTACATCTGCCAAAAAATGTGTGTCAGTTCTGAAAATATGTATTTTACAAATCAGTCCTGACTGGAAAAATGCTAATGTATTTCTGTTTAGAACCATGATTTTACTAAAATGAGATAACGTACTAATCTCCTTTTATTCAGGAGGTGAATGTGGATAACATGCTTGCACAGGACTCAGAGGAATCGAGTTCACTTCCACCTTTCCCAACACAAGATTGAAACTCATGTACCTTTCTGTGAGACACTGACTCACTATCCTGAGCTGAAGTGGACTCTATTGGATGCGATTTATTTAACATAAATAAATTTGACTGAAACACACAGTAGTACACAGCTTATCTGCAGATCCTAGCTGCCTGACATTGCAGTAGTTGCTAGGGCTTTTCTTTAACCTATTCTGTTGTGTTTAAAATAACCCAACAGCCCCTGAGAGGATGAGCAAAATATGATTTTGGTGCCTAGTCTGGAGGTAGGAGTGGATCTTCTGTTTCCCTGTTTAATTTATTTGTTTGTTTATTAAATGAAGAACTGGGAATATAGGAAAAGGAAGACGTGAGATGAAAAGGGAGTAAGAACTTGTCAAATATCTAAAGTACTCCTTTCCCTTCCCTTTCCCTTCCCTTCCCATCCATTCCCTTTCCTTCCCTTCCCTTCCCAAAAATCCCCCAAATCAGCATATAATATAGATCATATAATGATTGTGTTCCTTGATGATCCTTGTAGGTTTATATTTGGTTTTTTTAAGCCATGGGGGTTTAGGGTTTTCCATGACTTCTAAAAGGTAGGTTAACTGACAGCGATGCAAAACCCGGTAACTGCCTTGCCAAATGAGATCCACTGTGAGGTTTGCTTTATACTATTTTTATTTCATAGGTGTTCTGATGGCATGGGATAATTTCACACGCATCATGAAATTTTAATTTGGTTGCAGAAGATGTTACAGACACCTGTATCTTAGAAAGCTGTATCTAGTTAATTCTTGGTTCAAGAGTGTAGCTGGAGTTTGAGAGCTGCTTTGACTAACATTGTATGATTTGTCAGGTTTTTCTAAAATACATGTCATTTAACTGATGACATGTTCTTTGTGCTCCCTCCTTCTAAGTAGAAAAGTAACATCTTCACTAAATAATTCATAGAATCAGACCCTTATCATGTAACTAGCTTATTCAGCACAAAGACATTGAAGTATTTCACTAAAAGACAACACACCGGAGAATGGAATATCGACCCTCTTTAATTAACAACAGCATTGTTAATTCCAGAAGAAATCACACCAAGATCCGGAGGCTGACTTGGCATACTCAAGAGTTTTGTCTTTATTAGTCTTGAAGACAACAGACAGCAAGAACAAAGGCCTCCAGGCTGTGCTCGACTGGTATTTCTGAGCCCATCTCTCTGGTAAGATGTTGATAAGAACACTACAGAAGCCTGCTTGCTGATACTGGCTATGAGGAACTCTTTCAGGTAAAGCATTTAATTGAAAAGAAATTTGAGGATTTGTTTTTGTCTTGATTTAGAGGGCTACCTAACACAGCACCAATCCTTGTGGATACATGAAGTGCAGTATGGCATCCATTTCCTTCAGCTGGCAAAGGGCCCAGAGGGATGCAGGATGTTTAACATCGTTTTCAAAGTGGTGGTTCAAATGCATCTTTTACACCTTGGGACAACTTTTGCTTTCCTTTTCTGTGCTGGAAAAGCTGAATAACTGGTCAGTAACTAATGCAGCTATGGCAATATGACACTAAACCGTACTGTGGCATTGGAAGCCTAAAGTTCAGATACAGGTGAGTTTAGAAAGATCAGTTAGCTAAAGACACTGAATTAAAAGAATGTATTTTTCCAGTGCAGCATCTGCTTTCAGGCAGAATAATTCACTAATGACTGTAAAGAAAGTGAGCAGATTCTTAGTCACATTTCCAAAAATATTTTCACTGTCCTTCTTAAAAAACTTATAACTGGCCATGAATCACCTTTGCATATTGTCTAATATGTTCCTTTTTCTGGGAATGGCTGCTTTCAAAGACACATTCACAATTACTCAGGCACACCCATGCCAATCCTATAAATTATTTTGGAGGTCAAATTATATAGCAGCCAAACAAAAATAACTATAGCTTAGAGGAACATGCATTTCAGAATTTGATTTTATTTTAATCAATAAGTAGATATCTGAAAGCCAAGTGTAAGATCAGGTGTATTACAGTGGCTTTCATCACCAATATGTGTCATATATATATCTTTTTCACCAATGCATCATACATATAAAAATTTCAAATAATTTCTGAAAAGAGAATTTTTTTAAAGGATGTCTTCACACAATTAAAAAATGCCTTTTTAATCTAAATACCATTTTATAAAGCACCTAATCAGTTTTGCTGATCACAATCCACTATGGAATAAGTGAAGTAAGTAGGACTGATGAGTGTTTTTGGCAAGAACGTATTATAACACTGCTATTTTTAAACCAATGTCCAAGTATCACAACAATAACGTGTATATGGAGTGAAAAATATGCATTATTATAACATTTCCTAAGAATTTTCCCAGTCTCAAAGGACTCTGTTTCTCCTTGGAGAATTGTAGATTTGAAGTTGAATTTGACAGTGATTTCTCTTTTGTCCAAACTGGCTTACTCATCTCTGGAAGATGACAGGAAATAGTTAGAAACTCAAGAAGGAAAAGAAATATCAATATGAAATGAATATAACAGAGTAGTTAATCACTGGATTAACTACTGCCAAGTTGTGTGTTAAATTAATACCCACTTAATGGTTTTAAAACAAGATTGCAAGTGCTTCTGAGTGTTACAGACTGGTTCATCTACAGATAATTGAGCTCAATATTGTTCAGCTGGCAACACGGAGAAACAGCTTCCTGTTCTGAAGGGTTTTTTAAAGGACTCGCTCCCTTTTCACTTCCCACAAAACAACTGGGGAGACTCGAGTTCCTCACTCACTCATTGGTGAGGTCTTAATTTGTTTGGGATTACAGTGCTCAGTTTGCCAATTACTCATGCAAAACTGTACAGCTAAAAGTGACCTAAGGTATACTCAGAGATATAACGTGATGTTTCTGGAAAAGAGACAATGAATGTTTCAAGGAGACTGTCTAGAAAATTGCCCTGTATATGCATATATGTAAACATTCCTAAATACTACTTACTCACATGGCTCCATCTCTTCTGATTACAGTACTATATAATGTCAATTACTGTAATGATGAGCAGACACTGTCGGCCATGGACTGTGTGCAGTTCTAGGTGACAACAACAATCCTTCAAAATGCAAAAATTAAGAAGTTTTGACTTCTTACTCCCTTACACTTTCTGAAAGATCAAAAAATGTTTCAAAATATTTTGTCACTGTTTTCCCCCACTAACACATGGGCAGGATGGTTTGAACCATCTTTTGTGTTCAACCTGATAACCAAGCATGAAAAGCATAGCAAACATTCACATTTCTTCTCATATTTGTCTCTTCATTCTTTAGCCCTCCTTTCTGTCATCCTTATTATTTGGACCATCCTTGATGCAAATTTATCAGTGTAAGGGTGGCTCTGCAAGGGATTGAAAAATTCTCATTCATAAAAAAAAAAAGAAAAAGCAGAAGTCTGTCTTTAAAGTTCAGACTGGATAAACAGAAAACTGTGGAACTCTCCATGTTTAAGAAAGACACAACTGAGTCAAAAAACAGTAATAGTGAGGACAACTAAAATGAGTAGAGTAGCAGAATAGATGCCTTGTGAGGACAGGCTAAAAAGGCTGAAACTTCAGTTTGAAGGGGAGAAGCCTAAAGGAAGTGTGACTGAGATTTTTGAAAAGTCGTGAGAAGATACACTGAGTGCAGAACCTCATTTGCCAGATAATGCAATACTAGAATTAAGGGGCAATTACCAAAAGGAGAAGGATCAGTTCAAAAGAGAGATGTAAAAAACTTCTACAAAAGAAATGGCTATCTGAAATTTGTTTTAATGGAAACTGTGGGGACAGATAATATCAACAGATTCAAAAAGGGATTAGGTGAATTAGTAGGAAACACCTTCATAGACAGATACTATAGTGGATAGTCAGGAATGTACCTTCTAACATCCTTATTCCAACAATTGCAGATACTGGCAAGCTATAAAGGGAGAGAGACCGCAGGTAACAGGCAGGATCTTGTGCTCTGCTTAGGCAGCACATACCACTGCTACTCTCACAGGTGAGATGGGAGAGACTGACTGCCAGTCCAAGCCTGTGGATCTGTACACTCTTGTGATCCTACAATGCTTAATTAAAGTTTTCCTTAAAAAAATAAAGTATGCACAGAATACTTTGATGATCTTTCAAGAAGTAGAACAGACACCAATACGGGAGCCAAGGCGATATATAGATAGTAAATAATCAGGGAATGCCCATGAACAGGAATTATGTGTTAACTGTAGAATAATTGAATGGTTTCGGTTGGAAGGGACCATCAAAGATCATCTAGTCCAACACCCCTCCAATGAGCAGGGACATTTTCAACTAGATCAGGTTGCTCAGAGCCCTGTCCAACCTGACCTTGAATGTTTCCAGGGATGGGGCATCCACAACTTCTCTGGGCAACCTGTTACAGTGCCTCACCATCCTCGTCATAAAACACTTTTTCCTTCTATCTAGTCTGAATCTACTCTCTTTTAGTTTAACAACATTATCCCTTGTCCTGTTGCTACAGGCCCTACTAAAAAGTCTGTCCCCATCTTTCTTATAAGCCTTCAAGTATTGAAAAGCCACAATAGGGTCTCCCCACATGCTTCTCTTCTCCTGGCTGAACAACCCCAACTCTCTCAGCCTTTCCTCACAGCAGAGGTGTTCTAGCCCTCTGATCGTTCATACATCTCTGTCTCCCCTCTCAATATTCTTGGCCAGTGACTTTTGTGTGTCCTTATCATTTCTCATCCTTGCTCAAGTGTTACGCACTGAGATAGGCTAACTTTTATAAAGATTTTTTTTTTGGCCGTAGAATGAATTTTCATGAGTCAATAGTATATTTTTGGAGGGAAGAAGGCCACATGAGAAACTATTTGATTTGATTTTTAATTTTTTGTTTTCTTTGCTTTTTTTTTTTTCAAAGAAGGTAGGCTGAATGTGCTGAATTCCAAGTCTTAATGGAATAACTACAGAACAGACAATTGAATAAAGTAATTTTAATGAAAATCTTAAATGTTCTCTTAAATAACATGACGGAATTCTTCCTTAAAGTTCAGCATTATTGATAAACATTTTTAATAAACTTGCTCAAGAAAGTCATAAATAAGTAGCTTGTTTTCCACCTTTCCTCAAAGACCTTAATGAGTGCACAAATTACAAGTACTATTATCACTATTGTCTAGTATCAAATAAGAACATCACAAAACACACACCTTAATCTCAGTCAACAGTCTTACAGTCAAATTATCTTAAATAGAAAGTCTTCTGTGCTCTCTTATTCCAAACACAAAGAAAAAACATCAGAGACTATTGGTTGATCGGTAGATGGCATAAATTATTCCTGGCTCCCCACTGCAATCACAGGGCTTTATACAGTTCCTATTAAAACCAATAAGAGCTTTTCTATCACCCACAATGGAAGGACTGGGGTGATATTTCGTAATAGAGGGTTTTATGTGTAGAGTCACAGTAATTTATAAATCATTGCTACTGAACAAAATGAACACAAAATGTCACCCCACAGCCCTAATGGTTTTCCACCAGTTGGCCGAGGATATGCTTCATGGAGAAAAGGGTTGAACAAAGAAGTCCCACACCTGCAGTGACTTTAATAAAAGTCTTATCCAATGTTGCCGTGTGAAGTATTTTAACTATTTTTGTTTTCCCTCTCAATTACCGGCATACAAAGATGGTGTGTGATTGCTAGGTATCCCGCAAACAGCTGCATTCTCTCCCTCATATTACCTGCCATCAGTTAAAGAAAGCAAAATAATACAGCAGCATCTTTCCATGAGGAGAAAGCTGCCATCTTTCGCCACCTATCTGCACCCCTGTCTTGCCTGAGGAACTCTCTCTCACTTCCTTGCTTTGTGGTAGTCAGACATCAACAAGTAACTCCTGGTGTACTCACTGCACCACAAGTCCTGGTTGAATGGTTTCTCTGTCTTCAGCATGGCAATTTGTGCATGAAGTGTTTTTTTTTCTTATTTTTCTTTTTTTTCTTCTTGGGACTACACAAGTACTAATGAAAAGTAACATCATGCAAGCCCTGGAGATATCTGATTCCTTATTCATGTTGAGGTGCCTGCTTGTAAAATTTATAATGCTCAGTTCTGTACATTTTTACTGTTTGAGCAGCTGAGGTCCCCCAGCACCAATGAACTGGGGAAGGAAAATAGGAACGAGCTAAAAGAATTTTATTCTTATGGGCATATATTATACTTGGGAGTACCGTGCTTCTCAGCAAGGAAAGACGACACTGATCAAGTGTAGGCTTGGCACCTAATGGGAATGGTAGCTCCCTTTTCCCTGGAAAAGTGCTGATATTGCAAATTCCATGCAAGAATAAAAGAGAATAGAGGAGAAGGAGGCTTCTTATGCATCCACCCAAGCCCTCTGCACTAACCAAGAGACCTCCTTTAAGACCTCCTTGAGACCTCCTCTCATTTATAAAGCCATTTAGGTTAATGTACCTCTGAGAACTCATTAGTGGATGCAGCACAAAGAGAAAGAACTTCAGGAGTGTCTTTGTTCAGGAAATCAGAGAGCAGCACAAAGTACCTGGAGATTTACAGGAAAAAAAAAACCTGTCACTAAAGTCAAGTAATCAGGAAGATATTGTAAGATGAAAAGACATGTTTGTCTTTGTCACGCATTAGAGAAGAGAATAGGAAAAATGGTCCTCTAACTTTTTTTTTTGCCCCCATCTCTTTCAAGTCTCTAAAGCAGAGTTTACGAAATTTGTAGAGGCTTAAAATTCACTCCTCACTGAGCTCTGCACCTCATACAAATCAATGAAGGATGCAGTGAGAGTCCACAGCTTAAGAACTATTGCCTTGACTTGACTTGCCTTGACTGTTCAGAATACCCCTGGGCCTTTCTGCCTGAATTTCAAGACAGTCATTTGACAGCTAAATCACTTGATCTAAGAAAGACTATTAATTCTTCCCTAAAAGTGTTGCCTTTTTTTGGCTCCTGGACTCATCAGTCAGGAGAGCACAATAGGTGTAAATTTGATTATTTTCCTTTTTTTCATCCTTCAACAGAATATACATCCCTTCTATCAACATTAGGAGACCTTACTGGACATGCCTTTCTTCACCTCCTCATACTCCCTCAATGCCTTCAAACTTGCTGTCCATAACAGTTTGTGTTACAGAGGCATAGCTTTTTAGGTAGAATTGTCTCATTCCAGCAGCCTTCAGTAAGAAAAGCACAAAATGAAGGGAGGGGATAACTAATTTATACCCTTCCTTTCTTCCATGAGCAGTATGTTATTAACAGCAAGAACGTTGTGGTATATTAAGGCTATATTTATATATGAGCAGATCATTGGGGAGTTTCTCTTGCATGTTTGCTGCTGAATTAGTTGCAAACTGCATACTAAGTTTACTAAACTCATTTGAACCAGATAAGTGTAATTGTTTAAAATAGACAGGAAGCATTCAAGGGATAAGTATATCCCCACCACCTGTGTGTCATTCTGACTCACAGCCCCAGCAAAGCAAACACTGAAGTCAGTGAGAACCTTTCCAGTGACACAAGTGACTTTTACATTTGCCCATCTGAGCTAGAAGAAGAGCAGACAGTCTTTGTGATCCTCCAACCCACATCTTCATGTCCATATGGGCAAAACCAGCAGGACACATAGCGCACCTCACACAGATCCAAGAGGAAGGTTACAGCAGGCATTGAATGTACAGGAGATACCAAGAAGTCCCACTGTTCTCTCTAAGCATTGCCATGTGTTGCAGGATAATCTGTCAGTATCAGTCTAAGTAGCTCCTGATGGCTGTTTTCCTCGCACAACAGAGATCCAGTTTATTCCTCTGCCCACTAGCCAGAAAAGAGTATGGCTACAGTATGGTAGCTACACTCAACCTGCTAATGACCATTCACAGTTTGAAGGCCACAGGTAACCCATAACAGAGCTTAAAAATTCAGTCTTATCCTGCCGTTTGGGTTCCCTTCAATCTGGTGCTGCCTTACAGTGAAAATTTGGAGATTGTGAGCTTATTGTGCATTGCCCAACTCCTGAGTAAATTGTTTTGGGTCCAATGAAACTAGTGCAATTGTGTTTGTTTACATCTCTTCTGAATATGGCCACAAACTATTAAACCAAGTTTCCCTGTGTGGCTGTAACCAGTACTAATAGTGGGACTGTGTCTGCATGGAGCAGACTAAAATCCTGGCATCACGCTGAATCAATCTAATCAGGCTGATGCTATTGCTGAGCCTATGGGTGTAATGAAGCAAGGCAGAACACAGAGTTGGTCCTCATGATGTTGTGTTAGGGGATTGGCTCCTCAGCCCTATAGTCCTTTTGAAAAGATAGTTAAATTCACACAAATAGTGTTCTGCATATGATTAGCCAGGAAGCCTGTGAGTGAAATGCATTGTGAAGTTCCCAGAACCTGGAGGTGCTATGGAAAGTGAACAAGCATCTATATGTATGAGTTTTGTGTTACTGAAAGTTCAACACTCGTAAAATCAAACCAAAACTCAGTCTTATTTTTCATTAAATCAATTGTATGGTAGATCTTGGGTTTTCACTGTCATTTAAAGATTATAGAGGTCTGATAAAACTTACTGAAATCAGCACATAAAGTCTGTTCCTATGAGAACTCTAGATCCCACCTGTGATGCTCAGGTGTCATGCAGACTTCGCATAACAAGTGCTGGACATGAAAAAATAGTTCCATTCTTTCCTGCTACTCACATGTCAATTGGAAATTCAGCTACTTCTAATTTAATTAGAAGATCATCTTTGACAAATGACAGTTTTTCATGTATATAGCTCTATTTTTATGGTTTTCAAAGCAGTTTTTTACCTCTCCAATGATGATCAGTCCTACAAAAAAATTATTACTGCTACATCACTGTTTTGTGTGTGAACAATCGTTCCTTCTTCATTTACTTTGATATCATGGCTTTTTTTTTTTTTTAGATGATCTTGCTGTGTTTTAATTTTTCTTAAAATCTAACAAAGAATATGTAAGTGTTGCATCTGACATTGGATGTAAAGGAAGAGAATATGTTTTGGAGGGATATGGTAAATTACACAACCAGTTATTATCTACTCAGAAAGGAGATGCCAAGCTCGATAGTTGATGCAGCTGGAACAAGGAGGACCCTGACTTTAACTTCACTTTTCCACTTCCCTCTTGGAAGGTATGGCAGCTGGGGCCGAAGTTCAGCTGTGGCAGAATTTTGAGTGATTGCTGGGATGGTTTGAGTAATTTTGCTTACAGTCTGCAACTGAGAAAGCCAAAAATCAGAAAGGGGAACACGAGTTCTGTCCTGTCCTCTCCTTTCTTCTGTCCTACTCTCTTCTTCCTTCCCACAGGTATACCTGGAAAACAGGCGACAGAGAGCCACAGAGTAGGATTTGTGTCCCTTGAAGAATCTGCTCAGTAAGAAAATCCACATCGTTCTGACTTTGCACTGCTTCAACTAAGCTAAGTCATTTCTCTTCCTTTTCCATTGGGGATTTTCTCATTTGTTTTTATGGCACTTCCTTTCTTCAAAGCTCAGTCCCCCGCTGTGTTCACCATTCTCTCTATTTTCCAATTCTCTCTCCTTTTTTTCCCCATTCATCTATTCTCTTGCTTTTCATTTTCCCAGTGTTATACCCTTACATACCTCCTGCTGTCTCTGATATCCTTTTATTTCTCCCCTGCTTCCTCAATAGAAAGGAGATTACACAACAGGTTTGCATGAAAATATTCACAAGACAAGAGTACTAAAAGGTGTAGCATTCCTAAACTACTGAAAACCCACTGGCTTACAGGAATAGAAGATCTGCTTTTTAGTATGGGATTTGGTGATGTGGGCTAAAGTGTTTCTCTTCAGTAAAAAAAAAAAAAAAAAAAAAGAGAGAGAGAGAGAGAGAAAGATTTCCACTGCAAAAAATTTCAGAAAAATCCCTTAAAAAAAAGCATGTCCTAAAATCATGACATCATACCTGAATTGTTTAAATGTCATTAATTATTTAGGAGACTTTGAAAGTTCTGAGAGGAATTAATTCAGAGGTTTCTGTCACCTCACTATTACCCAAGTTCCAATTTAACTATGGCTGATCTCTTTTTGCACTCATTTGGTCTCCAAGGTAAGTCACTAGTTTTTAATCTGTTTCTGACTTTAATCTCTGAGTTTTCTGCACTGCGATCAAAGAGGTTTTACAGGTTCTTCTCCATTTTTTCTTCATTTGATAATGTATTTGATTTATAATTAATATATTGTGTTTATTAGATCTTGAGCTATTTTTTGCATTTTTAACACTGGCAGGGATATTTGTCTCAGTCGATGATATCGCACTGATTTTTATTTCTCTCTCTTTCGTTCATGTCTTGGTATAGGTAAAATGGGAATATTTCTTATGCAAAATTATTCATTAAAATACTAATTTTTAATCATACCTAGTATCATCCACCCAAAAACTGGCAGGAAAGAGTTATGGGTTTACTGTATAACTTTGGAAGAGACAGTGAAAATCTTACTTCGCTGGACTTGGCAGAGTCCTAATGGGGCTGCAGCTCATATGAAAGGATAATGGCTTGGCTTTTATGAAATTCCTCCATTTTATGTTCAAGAAAATAAATTGTTGCCTAGTGCTGGGACTGAAGGGGACAAGTTTGGAAATGCTTCTTTCCTGGGCTAGCGGAGGGTACAAACAAAATACAATAAATGTATAAAATAAATTTATCTGTTACTCCTAGCCATATATAAAATACTGGAAATAATAGGTAACAGAAGAAATATTTCCAGTGTAGTCTATACACTGGGATCAAACAGGTCTGAGAGTGTCCTCCATACCACTCTGGCAGACTGTTACTCTGCCTTCCTGCTGCTTTGCATTGTCACACCAGCAGGAAATGTTTTGAGGTATTTAGGCATGAATCAAACCTAGGAGACACGATTTTCTGCACTTGCTCTCACATAGCTATGTTTTCCTCTAGGGCTGCAATGTCCATAACCAGGTAACAAGTACTAATTACAGTACTTGTTCCATTGGGTGCTAGGACTACCTGCCTGCAGCTCAGTGCTGTATAAGAGGCATCAGGCTATAGCTTGTACGCAATGTGCCACATGGACAGCTACAACCCAGACCTAAAATATTCTCTTCCTTCTAAGAAAAGGGCAGGATACCATTGAAAAATAGAACAACCATTAACTTTTGTGCACACTCTCTTCAGAAAGCACCAAGTTAGCTTTTTTGGTGCTTCCGTCAGGGAATGCTGTCAACTGGAGATTGATGGCCTTCAGACCTCTGAAGATATGTGAAGAAAATGGTCTGCTGGTAGTTGTGCACAAACATAGTATAAAGTGGTGAAGATGAGAGCAACTTTAATGCTTGTCTCTATTTTGACATCAGCAGAAGTGGTGATCAGCAGAGGCAGAGAGAACAGAGGGTCAGCAGCAGGAAAATGCTGATGAGAAACAGTGCAAGCAACTCAAAAGAGCAGAAAACAACAGGGCAGAGAGATGGAGGAATAGGGATGCTGGAGGGATGAGAGGAACTGGAGGATTGGGAAGGAAGTTTCTTGTTTAGCCCTGGGCTTCATGAAATGAGTGGCATGCCTGAATCAGGTAGACAGATCCCATGCCTCACATGTTTCAAAGTTTTAGGAACAGTACTTCCACAGTAAGTCCTCTACTTTGGCAACAGGGAACAGGAGGTGAAAGCCTCAGTAGAGCCCTTTTTTCCCCACTTTAGACACCTGGACTATTGGCTCTGTGTGGTAGACAGGATTTCCCATGTGACTTCTCTCCATTGACAGACTGTAGAGGGAACATGGATGCTTACTTCATTAAGTACTTAAAATTTCACCACAAGAGCCTAAGCTAAGCAGACAGACTAACACAATGGCATTTTAGGTTGAATCTAGCTAGCAGGTTTGAACTTCCTTGCTCACAGTAGAGATAACCTCTTTTTTGGAAGACACACAGAGGAAGACAAATATTCCTAAATTTCTCCAGTAAAAATGACTTATTAGGTCTCAGATGTTGTCTTTCACCTCAGCTCCTGTCTGTTATGAGCCCACTTCATTCTGGGATGAAGTGTAAGGATTGCGATATCAAACGTGTAAAGGGTATGGGGGAAGGCATCATATGGTTTCTTTCTTTCAAAATTATTCCCAGTACTAAATGAGAAGGATTCCTGCAGGGATTAACAAAGCTGCAAAGGATGCACTTTCCTATGCTAGAGGAACCACAGTCCCAGCTTCTCAAGTTCTAGACCTCACTAACCTGGCTCCCCATTTTCCATGTGACTCCGCTTCAGTCAGGAGTCAAATAATTATTCTTCCCACCAAGGCTATACAGGCTGAGGATATACAGTTCATATAGGTCAGCCTAAGGGGAGAAGAGTAGAAAAGACAATGGTACCGAACACTAGGAACAGAGACTGACCAAGTACAGGGTTTTCTCTTACTGTTTTCTTCACTGCTTTCTGACCACCGAAAGGAAAGTTGTTCTCATTTTACTAGTGTCCATCAGCCTTCCTCCACTTGCTTTCCTTTACACATGTTTGGGTGCTGGAAAATCCCTTAATTCTTGTTAAAAAACACAGCAAGTAAAGGAAGCTGTGATCAGAGACGCTTCTCTTCCTTAGTCCTTTTTCTCAGGAAAGTGATTCACCAGGAGGGGTGTGTGTTGTCCTATGCCTTGTCCTGTATTTGCTGTGAAGGTAAAGTCTCTCCTGTCTGTGGGGAGTGTTGGTTCACTTTTCACTAAATAAGGAACAAAATTCCCATGTCTTTCTGTCCCAAAGGTTTTCCCAAAACTCCCCCAGTCTTTCTCTCTATTCCCAAATTTTTCCCTTAATATTTCCAGTGACTCACACCAAGACTGTGAAAGGAAGCCAGGCTTCTGTATGTATCAAAAAGCCACGGTAAGAACTTCCAAGTGTTGAAGGGATAATAACAAAGAAAATCTACTTTAACTCTGGAGTTTACTAGATGATCAGAAAGAAGTACAATTCCTTATTGTTGTGAAAATTGAAGGCGGTTGGAGATTACTGTGCAAAGCTGTGCCAAACTTGTGTTATACAATACCACATAAACAGATAAACCAAAGCTAAATTAGGAAGTTCTGTCAAGTACCTCATTTCAGTAAAATATATGTCTTAATCATTACTTTTAAGTTAACACATTTCCCAGTAGATTTTAAAAAATTATAACAACTCTTTTCCTGTTAAAGCTGTCTCTGCTTCCAGGTTCTTACCATCAATCAAGAAGTGCAGATAAAACAGGAGATAAAACAGAGGGTACCAAAGTCATACTTCTTGCAGACAGCCAGTACACTACCATGCAAACCCATGAAAGAACATCTTTTTTTTTGCTTATTAGTGGAAGGAAAGCTCTCATCATGTTCCATCCACATCCTGGTTTTATCTTTCTCCATGAGGAATGATGTGTGCAAAGCAAGTTTATGAAACTAAAAGAGCAGATGATGTAAGCTGAGAGTTCACCAAGGAGTTTGGCTGATTAGAATGGTAACATCCTTATTTGTCCTTCTGTATTCTCATGAGAACCACAATATCTACAACATAAGAGAGTCAAACCCTATAAATTTATGAAAGTTTCTGATAGCGCAATTTAACTGTGGTCATGGCCCAATGCAGCTTGAATAGTAATGAGGCAAGTAATATAAAAAAATAAAAGTAGTATCTAGAAAAAATGTTCTGCAACAGTGATGCTAGGGGTTTTGGGGTTGGTTTTTTTTTACGTGAATATATGGATAGTAATTCCTTGAAGGAATTAATATGGAGTCCATACAGGGAAGTCGACCTTAGGCAAAGTCAGAAAGAACAACTGGAACAGAAAGAAGTGTGATCATTCTACACAGATTCATTTATTGACCCATAAATGAAGGAGAGAGACTTGCCATAGTATCTTGATATGTATCATTTCAGTTTGTGTGGGGAAAGGAAAAACAAATTTTGTTGCCCTTGTACCTGACAGTATTTAAAGTCGTTATTGGATTTCAGAGTATTTTGCTTCTACATGCCTATCCCTGGAGCAGCTGTCCCCACTGGTGACAGACCTGTTTCACGTTTGACATCCAGCATCTTTCTAACAATACTGTGAAGAATGAGTCGCATCAATCCTATGTGAGATTAGTCAGCTTGACAAATACAGCCCATCTATTCAATGAGTGTCAGAGACTCAGTCCTCTAAAACTCTGGACTTAACAGCTGTAGTCAAGTTTATAGTGAAGGTCATAAATCTTCCAGGGCTGTGGTAGCTGCAGTTTGTTTGACAGCTGTAAGTCACTGCAGATTACAACAAACTCTCAACAAGACTCATATTCTTCCAGCATAGGACTTGGATCAGATCCAAAATCATACTGTGTAGTTTAATTGAATGAATGAAACACAATGTTGACTTGCCAGCTGTTATATTAGAATCCAGACTTTTGATTCCTTGCTCACAAATGACTGCATGCAGGAGGGACTAAAGTATTGTTCCATTTAACACCCAGTAATTCAGAGCCTGTAGGGAACTCTGTTGCACACAATGCAAATACTGGGTATAAATACCAAAACATTCCCAAGTATGTAAATTAAACACCTTCAGAAGTTTTAAAAAGTAACATATTCTTAAGAGTAGCAATCACATGCTGCAATGAAGTGTGTGCAAAACATACATATATATATACACATATATATGCATAAATACATATGTTACAGTGAGATATTTCAGTCTGGTCTTGATTTGCTAAGACTAGGCTTCTATTTGGCTATTCCAATTTTGAACTGTTCTGCAGGGGTTGGTACTGGGACCAG
>NW_010146331.1:0-16109 GCF_000699245.1 Pterocles gutturalis
ACCTTAATGATTTTATGATTCTATGATCTGTTACTAAGTCCTGTATGACTGCAGGTACCCCGTTTAGCAGCTTTTGCCTTGTTTTTTCCGTTTATGATGAGAGTGTATTATTTAGCTATTTGTTTGAGTTCTTTAAACCTGAGTAAGATCTTTCTGACTATTTAGAGTACTTTTAATAACTGCCATCTGGTAGCCTTTTTATTGGGTTCTACCATATAAATACAAATGTTCTGTAGATTGTAACTTAAATATGTTAAGGTAGTAAAGTGGATCATCCTATAAAATAGGGTCCCACTTAATTCTACACTTATATAGCTATGGAGGAGATTTACCTATGGATATTATGAACAACTTGCAGGTCCTCCAGACTTAGGCTTACAGGACCTGGCTATGTTAGATGATGAAATTATCTTGGGTTTTGCTTGTATTTGTTCAAATGTTTGGTGGTAGTGGTTGTTTTTTATGGGTTTGAGGGTTTGTTGTTTGTTTGGTTTTGTGTTTGGGTTTTTTGTTTTTTTTTTTTTTTTTTCACAAATGCTGAGAATTATCTTGCAGTAGTGTCCTGGTTTCAGCTTCCTTAGTTTCATTGGAAATTTTTCTTTTGTAATCTTACACACTTCATATGTCGTATGTTGTTCAATTGTAGGAATTTGCATTTTTTTTTCTTTACATATTGTCTTTCCGTGATGTGTTATTTCTGTGTCCCTTATTCTAGTGTTCAAAGAGGCAAAACAAATTCAAATCCAAGGAATGAAACTTTAAAGAAAACTGCAAACCTTTTTCTGGGAATTATTCTAACACTTTTTTTTTTTTTATCTCTACACGATATTACTGAATGCGCCGAACTAAGTAGTAGCACACTGCAGCTTGTGTAAATCTTACCAGGTTCATTCTGCTCCTCTGAGACAAGCTAAATCACAAATATAGTTTATTTTTTTTAATGAGTTGCCCTCCCCTGTGAGCAGTTGAGAAGAAAACAAAGGCACCTTTTATTTCCTTCATTTGAGTGACCTTTTAGTGTCAGTGAATAGGGAGGTGGTTTTGTTTGGTTTTGTTTTTGGTCTTATGCCTACTTCTCTAGGAATTAATCAAGAAAGAGTAGGAACAGGTTTGAGAATTGCTAGACTGCTTTCTAGTATAAATAAAATATCTGTTGATGGACATTCATTCTGATAAAATGAGAGACCTTGCTATAGGTAGGAAGCGTATTATTTGGAGACTCTGAAATTCCTTAAAGAATTAATTTAAATCATAAATCTAGTTACTGCTTCATCAATTTTTTTGTGGAGGGAACTGATATTCAAAGCAATATTCTTTCTCTTTGGAGCCTTTCAAATTGATAGTAGTATTCAATCATTCATTTAAAAAAGCAAAATCAATTTTAACTGTTCCTTTTAGTAAGTAGTATACCAGTTTATCTGCTTCAGCATGGCTAGTTTTTTGCTCATACTTTCTTGATTAATACATTACCTTAATCTGTAGTTCATAACATCTGCTTTTGCTTCTCTTATGCTCCAAAACTCCAAAGCAGGATATTAATTTGTAAGGTTGAAGATGGCTAATTCACTGCAGATGTTGGTGTTTCAGTTATTTTTCACTTCTGAACAGTACTTGAAGGCTCTGCTCTGAAGCATGTATTATTAGTTGTGACAAGAGGGGGAAAGGAGAGGGAAAGGGTGATTTATCCAAAGGATGTCTTTGGTGGCTAAGACAACTGGGTTGTCTTTAGTCTCATAAAATAGTTTCTCTTGTTCTTCAAAGTCAACAGTTGTCTTTCCATGCCATCTGTCACCCAGGTGGTCTGAAACAAGTGTCTTTAGGAAATACTAAAGTTTGTTTTTATTTAATGAAATCTCCAATGACATAAACAGCTTCCCCCTTTATAAAATGATGCACAAATCTATACAAGCTTGTGTTGTAGGTGGAAACAGATGGAAGAACATTAGTGGATTAATAGATGGTCAAAGAAAAGTTCAAGTGAAGGAAACTGCATGATGGAACTCAATATGGTTCCTAGGAAGTGTTGGAGTGATGGTGGCATTCTTTATTCCTTGTAATGAGGCTGGTGAACTTTTGGTTCATCAGATACAGAAGAAAAACAGAACTGTCTTAGAAGGGTGGTATGAACTGGCATTGAAAGAGTTTTGTGTGACTTTGTCTTCTGTGAATACAGTTCCAAAAGCTTGTGAAAATGTTATAGCCCTTCTTGATAGCTGTTTAACAGTCATAGGACCTTAGATATGGAGAGGTAGAATCACTTTGTCCGTTAGCAATGGGAAGGAATTGATTATTTACTACTTATGCTAACAGAATTTGGTACCCAAGGTGTTCAAATTTTGGAGAAACTGCAGTGTAAATAAGTTGTGATCAATAATTCTGTGCTTTATCACATCCCTTCTCTCTGTCAAAAGAGCTATTATGTGGCATTGAGCAATCTATCTGTCATCTGGACAGGCTGTTTGAAGTTCAAGGGTGCATTGCTTACCTTCTCTGTCCAAGGACTGTGTACTGGAAAGAAAAGATAGTGATATGCTATTCATTCTGTGCTGTTAACATGGCAGCACTAGGTCTAGTTCTGATTAGATTTAAATTGTATCAGTAATATATGCAGGTAGTTATAGCTAGTCAAGACTTGAGGCCATGAGGTAGGGCTACATGTATTCCTTGCCAAAACTGTGCATTTAACAGTAATACGCACCTTGTACTGGTAAAGAACTCACTTTTGGTTTCTGTTCTAATACTAATCTGTGGATCTAGAAATTGAACAGTCAACTAACAACTGCAAAGTTTGCAAATCCTGATGAATTTCAAGGATCTAATGGCAATCTGTCAAGTTATAGGTGCCTTCTCACTAATAGCCTAAAATAATAATTTTCTTGTATGTGTATTCTTTTTTATGAAAGGATAAGCTCTTGGGGAAAGGTGTTGGAAATGTTTTGGAGGTCTTAATACTTCTTGATACGTGTTTTCAGATTTGGGACAGTAGGCAACATTTAATGGTGGTGTGGAAAGGTTTGAGCTTTTCTAAGAGAAGCAAGAACCACGAATATATAAATGCAATTTCCTGTTACTGTCTCAGTGCATTGTTTATGACAACCTACAAAACTTTTTTTTTTTCTGATCAATCTGTATTTTATCTCTGCATATAAGCTCACAGATGTCCGTGAGTCCAGAGAGGACTCAAATGCCAGGGTGTGCCTATTCTTAAATCCTATATAACAAAGACAGTGACTGCTATTGTGACTTGATGATCAAAGGAGATGGTGAATGATTAAAACGGTGCCTGAAGCTGAACTTGTTGGTTGTGAGGAAAGGAAAGCATTTTGAAGAATTCAGATGTATGAGTGATCATATTCCTTAAGGTGTATGTCTCTGTGGTTAATAATTTCTTCCTCTTTTTGTGAAGGGTGTCAGAGTGCTAAATGTTTTCAGATTCATTTTAAACGGGTGGTTTTGTGCTTCTGTGTTTGGTGGGTTACACAGCTTATTTTGGGGCCAGACATTTGTTGGGTGGTGAGAGAGAATTTTTGACATTATGTGATTCTGCCACCTGGTGGCTTTGTCGAACAGCATGGACTTCAGATGCATGATTGAAAACACAAGTGTAAAGAAATCCTGAAAAAAATCCTTTCCTTCCAAAACAGGGAATCAGTGCACAAGGTTGCTTAAAGTAGATGATCTCTGCATCATGTTTTTGATGTCAGGCATCTAAGAATCAGTGTGCAAGTATTTGAGAAGGTTCTGGTTGCTACAGCTCTTAAACTTCCTTGGGTATTTTTATATGTGAAGTTAAGACAAATTTCCATGAGCAGTGGTAACAACCTGTAGCAGGAAAAAAGAGGTTGTTGTGTTGCATACGTTGTGTATCTCAAGGTTCTTTTAATCTAGTCTCTTATGCTGGAGAATCAATATGAACATAAATATTACATTTATAGCAGTATTGAAATATAACTCTCTTTCTGGCGCATATTGCTTTGGCATATATACCAGTTAAACTGAAATTTTTATTGAACAAAATGTCACACATCACACTATGCAATGCTTGTCAGTTTTGGAACTAGTTTGTTCTTTTCAGATTAGTTGAGGTTCTATCCAGGGTATATTCTTTCTGTTTTTCAGTACTGTAGGTTTTTCTACTAACCCAATGATGGTTAAAACTTTTAGTACATAGATCAACTTAAGCTATTCTAATTTTGATTAGCAAATCTGTTGTGTTATTTCAACCAAGTATGTAATTTCTAGCTTGTGATTATTGACATAAGTTACTGGTTGTAAATATAGATTCAAAGTGGAATTTGGACATGTTTTCTCTTCAGAACTAAAGCCCTCAGTAAAAGGTTTTTACGTATAGTTGTAAATACCTTTTATTCTGCTGCTAATTGTGTACCATAAATTTAAGGTGGGAAATACTCTTTCTCGCGATAGGTAAGGGAATTTCATTTCACTTGTAAACAAATGTGCTCACTGTTGTACTACTGTTTTCAAATTGCATTAGCTGAATTCCTTGATTTAAGACTTTAAGTTCTAAAGTACTGTCTGGGTCACTTAGTGCTGTTACTTCTGACTCCTTATAGTCCTTCCCTTTTGTGGCTCTGTATCACGTTTTCCTCTGCAACCTCTCCTTCTGTCAAGAAAAGTGATTTAGAAACATTTTCATCATTGCATACTGTGGCTGGATTGCTTTAGGTCAATCCCTCCTGCATAATATTACAGTGCTAAGAAATGTGTGAATATGCTCTTCATGTAAAAAACAATTTAAAGTATTCACAGCATCTCTAAAGATAGGGCTCTCCATGTTTATTCAGATGTTTTGTTAACTTTGTAAGGACTTACAAACGAATATTTTAATCTTGATTACTTATTTCTGGTATATGTCTTCTATACCCTGATTTCAGTTGAAATGTGCTTCTGAGACTCTAGACGAGTTTTTTGGTGGATGACCTTATTTATTTTTTCACAGTGGATAGTCCTTGATTTTACATATTTGGTGGAGTTCTTCACCTGCTGTAACTGCACTTATTTTACAGATGCTGTTGTGCTGTAACAGTGAATTAATGGAGGATATCTTATTAGAGGTAAAGCTGCCATTGTAAGGTTTTTGTGTGGTTTTAGGCTTAAAATTGGGAATCAGACCTCAAGAAGAACAAACTAGTTTGGAGAGGATTTACAGAAACTCTGCCTTTCTGTAACAGAGCTTCTTTTAGATTCCAGAGCTGTTCCTTTCCTCAATTTTGTGGCATCAGAGGAAAATCTTTTTCCTACTGTGAAAAAGGAAATGTTCTATGTGCCCTCATTAATGTGCTCATCTATGTTTATAGAGAAATAGTAATCCTAAATTTGGATTGATGACTCATCATGGCTTCACTGTATTTGGAAGAAGATTCAATGCTGTGTTGTGACTGATGCTTAAAAGAAGAAAATTGGTCTTATTTCAGATAATAAAATAATGCACGTAATGTTGCTAGTGTTGGTATGTAAGTGTAGTTCTTTCTTGAAAATGTAAGTGATTATGTGCATTATGTAATTACTAATCTAGGCTATGGAAGCAAACTTAGTGATTTCAGTGTTTCGAGAGGAAAAGTGGAGAATATATACAGAAGAAGAATGTGAGCAGTACAAGTGAAAAAAGAATTTGGGCAGCTTTAAGAAGGAAAGTGACAGTAAGTGTTAGGGGATGTGAAGCATACCAGAGATGTAGGAAGGAAAGAGGGAGACACGTTGATGCTGAAGTCAGTTGATAGTAGTGCTCTACTTGCCTTGTGCTATTGTTACAAGGCATAAAGTAATTATATAATTATATATAGGTTACTGGCTCTAAGGTAGAATGTGTATTATGCAGTTCATTAAAACTGTCTCACCCAAAGAATTTCTTTGCATTTTGTTGCTAAACACTATATGCTGATTTAAAATAAGAAATCTAAAGAAAAATTCCATCAAGAATTAGTTAAAGGTGATAGTCAGATTCACTACAATAGTAATCACATCTGTTCAGATACTTTGTATGAATGATGAAAACTGAAAAAAAAACCCAAAACATCCGTGAAGTTGAGTAATATTTCTGAGGCAAGGAGGAGGGGGGACCGCAGGGAATTAAAAATCACTTTGAATCTAGGGCTATAGATGTAAGTATGCTAATGCATGTAATTGTAATAGATTGCTATTGCTTAGCTTCACACTGGGATACAGATACAGTTATGTGCGTGTTCCCTAATTGCATTTCTGTGCTTTTTGTTTTAAAATGTAGTATTACCGAGCTTACTGGATCCATGGCTTATGTACTGTAAATTCAAACGTGTGGCCTCAAGCAGTTGATGATGAAAGTTTCAGGAGCATAGACGGAGCAAAGCAGGAAAAGAATTGAAAAGGATAAATGATGATTTAAAAAGACTATGAATTGGGTAATTTGTAGTTAGGTAATTGTGATCCATGATTGATCAACTATATAATCAAAATTATATTATTAATTTTATTTTTTACTTATTTTCTGCTACCTCTAGTTTCTAATATTCAGCTGGAGAATTTAGTAGCTAGTTTTATGGAGAGTTTATATTTTGGGAAATTGTATCTTATTTCAAGTTGTTAGCTCTTTAAAGTCACAAGGTAATCAAGATGATAGAAGAAGAAAGATGCATCTCTCATTGACTGTTCTTGGGGTTTTTTTTTTCCTGTATTTTTGAGAGGGCCAAGAGGTTCATTTGTCCTACCTTGTTCTTTCCCATCAAGGCATTTCCATTGGCATAAAAAGTAGTGATACAATTGATATGTTTGTGTTTAAATTCCTATTAAAATTAAATGTAAAATTTGCAGGCACACAAAATTTGAATATTCAGGGAATTTCATGCAGCTTTAAAAGACATATCAGACTGAATCAAAATATGTATATAAAATTTTGAAAGATTTCTCAAGATGAAATGACTTACTATAAGACACCTCTCGAAGGTATACTTGTTTGGAACTGTTAGGACCTGGAGCCTTGAAGGGACAGGCAAAATCTGAGAAACTCTCAACAGCAAAACAAGTATTTCAGTCTATAAGGGACTCTTTCAAGATGAGCTATAATTCTTAGAATATCTATGGTCTCTGAAGAAAGTAAGCATTATCGAAATGCTGTACATAGATACTAAGATTATATTTTAAAATTACTTTTTCTCCCTAAAAAAATGTGTTCTGTCTCTTTTAAAATATGTTTAACAAGACAGTGCTTGTCAAATAATATTAGTTGGTTGCTGAAGAAAGGTATCTAAATTTAGCTGGATCTGTGTGTTAAAGATAGTGGATGATGAAGGAACTCTAATCCAGGATTTTACCTAAAAATAGTACAGTTTGTGGAACTGGAGGTAGGTGGGAAGGGCTGTCTGCATTTACCTACAGAAGGTGCATTCTGAGATCAGATTGGGGACAGATGCAGAGGGAACTAGGGTTGATAATGACTAAAACGCTTAAGTGAGTACTAAGGGCTAACATTTTCTAATCTCTCAGGGGATTTAGAAAAAGTTATGTTCTGCAATACATTTATCACTCTTCTGAAAGTTTTGATCCATCTTTATAGATGAGTATTCGGGGTCCTACGTGCCTTGGCTGTGAGCTGTTATTTTTACGTTGTTTTATTTTGTGGGGTAAAGTGAATGAATATTTTTTGCTTTTTGTGTGCTCCTTGCTCTGAGAGACCTCTGTGTTTTTATGCTAGAAGTCTTGTGAATGTTTGGTACATAGAGTTAAAACTAACAAACAGTAATATAACTTGATAATCATAAAAAATAAAACAAACCCCACCATATGTTCCATGCAGCAATTTCATTTGAATATCTATGTGGTAGATTTATTGCCTTGCTTTAAAACATGTTTCAAGGCTGGTACTGCAAGGAAGAAGTGGACTAACTGCTTCTCTTAGTGTAGTTGGGAATAAGATCTAGGTGTTCCTGCTCCGGCAGGGGGATTGGACTAGATGATCTTTCAAGGTCCCTTCTAATCTCTAACATTCTGTGATTCTGTGAAACAGTGGAAAGAAGTTACTGGGTCCAGTGTCTTTTCTTAGTATTCTTAGTGTATTGTATCTCTTGTGTTAAACATTCCTATAATATGTATCAAGCTTTCCCTTGAGCATATTGATATTTTTTGTTAGCTTTTATTTTACTAGCTAAACCTAGCAAATTGCTATAGTCATCTTAAATAATCTTTATTATTAGTTTGTTTCATCTTTCTGGAACACAGTTGTTCAAAATTCTATACCATATGTCAGATGCATAATCATTAGTGGAGAAAATTTACTGGTATTCTTCCTTAGGTCAGCAACAGATGACTGTTTAAGAAAATGAAACAACGCAGGGATGAGAAGAATAAATTTTAAATTAAATTCAGTCTAGACAGGAGTCAGGCTGTTGTGGTTTTGAATCCCTGGCTAGCAGCCAAACACCACAAATCGCCCTCCCTGCTCCAGGGGATGGAGGAGAGAATTAAAGGGGTAAAGGGAAATGAGCCTCATGGGTTGAGATAAGAACAATTTAATAACTAAACTACAATAATATTGAATATAATGATGATGGTGATATTAATAATAATAGTAATGTACACAAGTGAGTGATACACAGTGATACTGCTCACCACCTGATGACCAAGGCTCAGCCTATTCCCAGCTAATGATCCCAAAGCACGTGGAGTCCTGAAACTGCAAATCCAAATGGTGACAAGAGCCAGAGTGTCTTGAGAGACCAAGATGACCCTGAGAGAGGGGCGACCCAGAGGGAGACAACCTGGAGCAAGAGAATACTTATGGACAGAGTCTCATCTGGCATGATATGGATACTGGGCATGATATGGAATAGACTATTGGCTAATTTGGGTCTCAATCCTAAATTTAATATTGAATCCTAGGCTAGTAATTGAGGCTGTGTTCCCTCCCAGCTTCTCCTGCACCTGTGGACACTGGCACAGCAGAGAAGCTGAAAAGTCCTTGCCTGTCCTGGCAGCAACTGTAAACATCAGTATGTTATCAGCCTTCTTCTCAGCACAAATCCAAAAAGCAGCCTCTCACTAACTACTGTGAAGAAAGTTATCTCCGTCCCAGCTGAAACCAGGACACAGGCTTATTAAAGAAAATGCTCTGGAGTATCTGTACAAATAAAGATAATCAACAAAATCAAGACTTTTTTTTCTAAGAAAAGGAAATATATTTTATGTAAAGTAATTATTATTTGGTATTCTGAATGTCTATAATCAGAGTTTTAAAATGTAAGTTTATTCTCCTCCATTTTCATTGAGTGGACCCTGTCTGCCTCTTGCTTGTCTCAGAAGATACTCTTGCAAAGTGTACTGAGGAGTGGGATAAGAAGAAGTAGTTGGGTGGCTTTTGGGAGCTAATATGCTGGTGAAACTCAAAGGCTCAGAATGCTTGTCCAGTTCTAGTCGGCATAAAGGCAAGAGGTTTCCTTCTGCTACTTGATTCTTTGGCAGCTGTTAAAGAGAAGTTCTTCTTCCCTGGATACTGTCTATATTTTAGTAGTATTAGTACAGAAAAGAGGTACCATGAAATGAGCTTGAGTGTGACATTAAGAGTATCATAGAATGGTTACGGTTGGAAAGGAACTTGAAGATCATCATCGAGTTCCAACCCCCCCTGCTATGGGCGAGGACACCTTCCATTTATCCACCAGGTAGTCCTTCTGTCAAATCCATGTCCCTGCAACTTAGAGACAAGGATGTCATGTGGAATGGTGTCAAAGGCTTTGCACAAGTCCAGGTAGATGGTGTCAGTTGTCCTTCCTTTATCTACTGGTGCTGTGGCCCTGTCGTAGAAGGCCACCAAATTCGTCAGGCACAATTTTCCCTTGGTAAAGCCGTAGTATGCATCAAATACTTGGAAGTAGTGAACTTCTAATATCTATGCTCTTATCCATTGGTAGGTGTGAAGTATCTTTCCTTTAGTCAGTTTAGAGGAACAGAATTAAACTTTCTTGAATGCATACAATTGTGTAAACAGCTTGTGACAGACTAAATTAATTCATTTTCAGGTGGGACTAATAATAATATATCTTAAAGAATAATCCAAAGATATTTTGGAGGAACAGCTCAATGTTAGTGGTGTTTCAAAACTGTAGATTCTTTCTTCAGCAAAAAGAATGGAACAAGTCCCATTAACTTAATAACTGAGTTGTTTTTTTTGACTTAATATGTTGTTGTTGTTGGTTTTGTTTTGCAGGATACAAAATTATGGATAATAATGGAATACCTGGGTGGAGGCTCTGCCCTTGATTTAGTAAGTAAATTATGTATGATTTTTGACCTCACATAATTATTTTCTTATCTTATAATTCTGGAAACTATAAAATGTCATTTGGCTATGACTATGTTTGCTTCCAGTAAAGGAGAAATAGTATTTGTCAATGCCAGGAAAATGTTATTTTCCATGAGGCAAGACTGATTATTTGTATAGATGGAAGGGAACTAAGCAACATAATGTTGGAAGCAGGATATAAACATCTTAGAATGCTGAACTTCAGTCAGCCAGAGAGCACTAGTAGCTGAAAATAGTTTCTTCTGTCTCTTAATTCTGCCAGCATAACTCCTCCTAGTGCATACATTTTAATGTATCTTCCCTCCCACCGCCACCCCCAAACAAACAAATATTTCCCTGTTTAAAGTCTCAACAAAGTCTAAACAGAGACAGAAACACAATTTAGGCTGGTATTAAAAAGTACATTTCCAAGAAATATGAGGAGCAGTGGACTCTCTCACGGGTAGAGAGGCCTTATAGAGAGTAGGTAGGCCAGAGAGCTGGGCAATCGCCGGCCATATGAAATTTAACAAGAGCAAGTGCCAGATTCTCAGATGTGGTAATCCTGGTTATATGTACAAACTGGAGGATGAGAGGCCCTGCAGAAAGAGATCTGAGGGTTTGGGTTGAAGGCAAGTTGAGTATGAGTCATCACTGTGCACTGGCAGCCAGAAAGGCCAGCTGTGTCCTGGGGTGCATTAAGCACAGCACAGCTGGCCAGTCCAGGGAGGTGATTGTCCCACTCCACACTGCACCCGTGAGGCCCTGCCTTGAGTTCTGTGTGCAGTTTTGGGTGCCTCAGTACAAGAAGGACATTGAACTATTAGAGTGCGACCAGAGGAGGGTGACCAAGATGGTGAAAGTCCTTGAGGGCAAGGTTTATGAGGAGCAGCTGAGGTCACTTGGCTTGTTCAGTTTGGAGAAGAGAAGGCTGAGGGGTGACCTCATCACAGTATACAGCTTCCTTAAGGCAAGCAGCAGAGGGGAGGTGCTGATCTCTTCTCTCTGGTGACCAGAGACAGGACATGAGGAAACTGAATGAATCTGAGTCAAGGGAAGTTCAGATTGGATTATTAGGAAAAGGTTCTTCACTGAGAAGAACCTGAGAGGTGGTCGGTCACTGGACCAGGCTCCCCAGGGTCATGGTCATGGCACCAAGCCTGTCAGAGTTCAAGGAGCATCTGGATGATGCTCTTAGGCATGTGGTTTAGTTTTAAGTAGTCCTGTGAGGAGCAGGGGGTTGGACTCGATGATCCTTATGTGTCCCTTCCAATCTGAGGTATTCTATATTTTCTGTGTTTGCATGCCATGCATAAATATACAGTAGAACCTTGTAAATTGTAAATTTAGTGAACTGTATCTGTTCCATTTCTCTTCTGGCAAAGATTTTTTGTATCTAATTCTGCAAGGAGATCTGCTTAATGAGGTGTGATTTTTAGGGATGTATGTCAGGATATTTGAAAGACTAGATTAACTACGCTAGATATATATTTATAGAAATTAAAATGGATGTTTTGAATATGTGAAAATTGTCATAGCAGTTGAGACTGAATGTCTCTGTAGCATAGTTCACTCTTCTCAACTGGGGCAACTAATAAATGCTTGAGGAAAGTGAAAAAGGAAAAAGGCCTGTGTAGGGCGATTCTGCTGGTGACATCCAGAAGACAGGAGGCTTCCTGTAGTTGGGCTAACATGTTTTTAATTGTAATTACCTTTTGGAACCCATTTATACCTTTAGTTTCCATGTGCTGTTAGAAGCAGTTCTATGATTGTGTAGAACTTGGTAATGTTCCCCATAAAGATAATCTAAAAAAAGTTTGTTTATTGTTGTGATGGTTTTTTCCTGACAGAAGAGCAATTAGAAACTGGGTTTGCTTTTGTAAATTAATTATTACTTTCTTCATGCTTCAAACAGATAGAGTAGAAATAAAACAGATGTTATCATATTTTCTTGTCTTTTTTTTTTTTTAATCACACACATTTCACTTGTGTGATGACAACAAGTTTATTCCCTAAGTTTGTTGCTTAGAAGTAGTACAAAGTCTTTGGTCACATCCTGAAATGTTATTGAAAAAAATGTGCCACAGAACTGAAATTATCATGTTAATGTATATTAATGTATATTAACCATCTTGTGTGTGCTTCATTCATTTTGAATTTATGTTCTGCTGCATGTTTTCTTAGTTCTAACATGCACATTAGAGTTCTCAACTGGAATCTGATAGGACAGCTGGCACACTGTCACATTTCTGTACTCAAGGCAAGACTGTATGGGAATCTTGACTTTCATGTTCAAAGCTTATACATCATGCTAGCCTGGTGTTTTGTGTACTTGAATATGCACTGGCTGTTTTGAAAAATCACTCCTCACAAGATAAAGTACATTTAATGCAATTACACGTGCGTTGTTCAACTTTGCGTATAATTTAGGTTTGTGGCTGAGGTACAAGAGCTAATATTATCAGCCTTGGTCTGTTTTCACTGGCTTCCTCCTTGCTAAGGTGAGCTAACATCTGACAAAAGAGGTCTTCCCCTATTAGATGTGCTGTATAATGTTGCCAAGTCTTGAACTGGTGCTCACAGCCTAGCTGGAGCAAAGCCTTGAGAATGTCTTGATGGGTTTCAAGGAGTGGCAATATCATGTATATTATCAAAGTTAAAGAAAAGCAAAAAAGATTGTAAGTAAAGCTACAAAGGTAAAACAAATATGTTGTCTGCATTGCCTGAAATCTTACCTCTGTTCCTACCTGTTAGCTGAGGATTTCTGAGGGATGTAACATTTTATTTTTTGTCTGAAAGTTTTTATTTGAAATGCTTTCTTTCTCACAGAGTGAAGCTTCGGAGATATTCAGTGACTGTTGTGGAGTAAACTAGAATACTGGAATATTTCCAATATTAATTGTTGTCCACAAAGTTTCAGTGTCTCTCTTGAGGTGCCCTTACTGGTTAAGAAGCTTCCCTGGGTAGTGACCTTTCCTCTGTCTAACTATATATATAAAAATGTATAGCCACACACACATATATATATATAAAAATATTTCTTGTATCTCCTAGTTAGAACCTGGCTCACTCGATGAAACCCAGATAGCTACAATATTGCGGGAGATACTCAAAGGACTAGATTACTTGCATTCTGAAAAGAAAATCCACAGAGATATTAAAGGTAAATTGTTTTTTATTTGTATTATAAGAATACTGGAACAGCTCATGCAACATAAATGAACACTCTTACAGTGTCAAATGTCTTAATTTCCACTATTTCCTCTTCTTTATTGCAGCTGCTAATGTATTGCTATCTGAACAAGGAGAAGTAAAACTAGCAGATTTTGGAGTAGCAGGACAACTAACAGATACACAGATAAAGAGGAATACCTTTGTGGGAACACCATTTTGGATGGCACCTGAAGTAATAAAGCAATCAGCATATGATTCAAAGGTAAGGTAATTCAAAGCATTAGTCAAAGTCCCTTCCTTTTATAACTTGAATTACACAGGTTGGTCTTCAGAATGTAGCTAATAACTTTGGCTGTGTCTAGACAGATGTATGTTTAGATGATACCTAGCAACTAAAAGCTGTTTGCAAGGAAAGAAGCTTTCCTAATCGGTACCCAAACCTTAAGTTTAATAGTATATTAAGTCCATCCAGATGGCAAGAAATATTACAGTATTGACATGTTCATCCTGTCACTTTTTATCCTACTCTATTAATGAGTATTTTTGATAGCTATTTAAAAATAGAAGAGAACAAATATATGCAAATATTAATATGCTTCCACTTGTTTTTAGAAAAAAATTGTCAGCTTCACTGTTGAAGTATATGGGTTAGGTGGATGTGAAAGTGTTGTTTGAAAGTGCTATTATTCTTCTGTGGCAGAACATGCTGCCTAGTTCTGTGCTACTCTCTGACCATACTCTTTTAGGTATGCTGTACAGACATCATAATAGAAATGTGATTCCCATTATTGGTCTCCATATGCTTACCAGCACGACCCTGGGTATCTCCGGTTGCTGGGAAGGGAACACATGCACTGAAGCCAGCTCAAGCCCAGTGCTCTTTTCGTCTTGTTGGTTACTAGCTTTTTTACTTCTATTAGGCTGAACCACATATACACCTCCTTGCTGTCCATGCCTTCCTTCTCCGCCATGCTGGTCTGGCTAGCTCAGGAAGACTTTGCTCTACGGGGAAGGCGATTTGCATAACCCAGTGATCCACTGGTGCAGCTGTATATCTGACCCTCAAGTCCCACTTGTGTTGAGATAAGATCAACTTTCTTTATGATAATTAGCAGTCATTCCTTATGTTCTTCCCTGAGCTCATTTTTTCTTGCCCTTCTCCTCTGATCCCCTTGTAGGGATTTGTTGATTGGTGACATTTCCACGCAATGAGACAGGTTGGTGTGTTTCTTTCCACCCTTGTCCACATAAGGCACTTGCCAATACTGACTGTGGCCTAGATTGTTTGTAGTATTGCTTCCTCCCTATTTCATGTCTTTCTGTAGAGAGGCTATTTAAAAATAACTAGCAGAACTCTGTAGAGCCTCTAGAAGCTTAAATGAACCCAAATTCCCAATTTGAGGGTTGAGTCAGCTATTTTTTTTGTGGAAACTGGTTTTTGTTTTGTTTGGTTGGTGGTTGGGTATTTTTTGGGTTTTTTTAGATGTTTGGCTTCTGGAAATGATTTTCACTTGGACAAAGCATGACTCAGGTTTTCAATTTTTGGATGTTTAAGTCTACAATGTCTTGTGGACATAAAAAGATCTTGGATACTTGATTCATTCCCTGGAAGGCCAGAGCTCAAGTTTTCAATGAACTAGAGATACTTACTGGTTTCTGTGAGCCTTTTGGCATTTAGAGACTAGACTAAATTGTACAGACAATAGTTTTGCTGCTGCAGAATAACCACTTGAGAAGGCCTGTTTATTTTAAGATAGTCTTAAGCATGTGTGAGAACACAGACATGTAAATCTAATGTAATTTTCCTTCCATAAGCTGGCCATGCTTGAGATGTGTTAGGCAGGACTATGGTCTTCATAGTGTAGTCCTGGCAAGGTGCAAACAATTTCCATCACGTAGTTGCCGTTTTACTCAGTTGTGTTCTTTGCTGTCACAAGTCCTCTTACTTCCCACATGCTGATGGGTTCCCAATAAGAGCTTGAAAGTGCTCTGTAACACTACCTTGGGCACAGTTCACCTGCACCTTTCACGCGATTCATCTCTGCATTTCCTCATTTACTGTATGCCTCATACCAACTGTTAAATTGTTGCTCCTTTTTTGATTGGATTGATATCTTTGCTCAGGCTGACTGCTGAAATAGCACAATTGTGCAAGGCAAAGCAAAACCTAGGTTATGCCATCAAACTATTAACCAGGCTAAAGGAAGGCAGATACATCCTGAGGTCTAATATTGCTAGTTATAGCTATAAAGCTTAAGGTCTCCTGTAGTTTCAGTCTTAGCATTATGGGCAGTTGGTGGATTTCCTTCCTGACCATGGCTTACGCTATATTATCAACATAACTCATGCAAGAACTATTATTCCAATATATTGATTTCCACTTTAAGCAGCTTTGGATATTAAGATATGGAATCATAGAATGGTTTGGGTTGGAAGGATCATTGAGTTCCACCCCCCCTGCCATGGGCAGGGACACCTTCCACTAGACCAGGTTGCTCAAAACCTCATCCAACCTGGCCTTGAACACTTCCAGGGATGGGGCATCCGCAGCTTCTCTGGGAAACCTGTTCCAGTGTTTCACCACCCTCATGGTAAAAAAATTCTGCCTAATGTCTTATCTAAATCTATCCTCTTTCAGCTTGAAGCCCCTACTTCTCATCCCATC
>NW_010146331.1:16125-34510 GCF_000699245.1 Pterocles gutturalis
GCCTCCCCATCTCTCCTGTAGCCCCCTTTAAGCACTGGAAGGCTGCTCTAAGGTCTCCCCAGAGCCTTCTCTTCTCCAGGCTGAGCAACCCCACCTCTCTCAGCCTGTCCTCATATGGGAGGTGAATGAAAGGCTTATGGTAGTACTGCAATAAACAGTAGTTACTAGTGATTTGCTGACTCTCATCTGAACTTGGGAAAATAATTTTTGTTCAAGATTTGAAACTGTAAAAGTCGTAATGTGTGGTAAAACTTAGTGATTCTATAGTGTCATCACTTCTTAAGGTCATGCTTCTCCCTCTCCATTTGGAGGACTGATTTGTACCTGTTCTAGGGTTTCATTGTTACAGACAACTGTATCCTAGAAATGCCTAGTTGGACACACATGCAGTCGGGACTCATCTCTCTGTTTTGAGATCCTCTTTTATCTGTGAAAGGAGAGGTTACAGTTCAAGGAATTTGGGATTTTTATTCTTGGTGCTTCCAACAGGAATGGGCTTCCAAAAACCATCTTGGACTTCAAAGAGTTCAGTGTGCAGCTGTGGTTTGTTGGACTTTTCATTTTTTGTGGAGGAAGGTCACTAGCAGTAGAAGGTTATAAATATATGAAGAAAAAAAATGAAGCATTTGTGTATGTGTGCGCATGTGGATATCTATGCACATGTACACATATAAACTTGATTTTTGTACTCACATATACAGATGCTCTGTCTGTGACTGCAAGTCTGTCAGAAGAAAATCTATCCATATATATGGCTTTAACACATTTCTCTTTGAGAAACTGAAATTCTGAATAAATTGGAAATAATCATGCTCAGTGGTTAACACGAAGATTCACCTTTGCAGGCGACATTTTTCTTTGATAAGCAAGAAAATCTTTGCTGCTAGAGAGAGGTTACTCACAATTAGACTTAGTTGATAGTGCTGTTATTAAGATAAATGAAACTTGGAGCTGATTTACTTATGTAGTCCTCTGTTCTCGGTATGAGAAGGCAGTTCTGTAGCATGGCTTAACAAAACATAATTTCATAAATTCAATGGTATGCTAATTGACTCAGGGTTTTTTTCCATACTTAACTTGCGAAATTAAGTAACTGAGCTCTTTAGCAGCAGAATACTGTCTGAACAAGGAAGGACGAGCTTGTTTTTAGTCAGTGTGATAGTAGAATGGATGCATGCATTGCAGCTATCAGCCTGTAGTCCAGTATGAGTTAAAGATAACCTAGCATCTCTATTGAGGAGAGAAAGATGGATTAGAGACACAATTAGGACAGCAGTGACAAATGAAATCTCTACTCTATCCAGTACCTGGGAATAGATCTGTTTACAGTGTAGCAAACTTCCAAATGCTCTTTTTGGGAGTAAAACAAGACAGCTCACTTTGGATCTTTCCTCTTTTCCTGAGAATAAGTCTTTCTTCTGCTTTCACTTCAAAAGAAACAGGAAAAAAACAAGACATAAATATTTTTTGTTGATAATTTGTCCTTTGGAACAGATGTTTCTGTGAATTTTTTTTTCTTTCACCCTTCTGAGGGGTTTATTCATCCATTCTTTTGACTTTTAGGTCTGTTATTTAAGCAGAACATAGAGAATTATGATGCATTCCTTTACATTACTTCAGGCAGATTTGGCAGTAGGATTTGAATCTAGGGAGACAGTGTTTCCTAGAAAGAGTAGCACATTTTGATGGTTAACACCTATGAAACAAAGCAAATCTTTGCTAAAAAAAACAATGTGCATTTTTATGACATCCAGTAACAATGTGAATCCAACTCATCAATGAAATTAAATGGTAGTGGATCTAGCACTGATCTCTGCTGTTGTCCATCTAACTTGGCAGTGAGCCTTGGGATCTGCATTTTGCTTGTGCATGACTTAAAGAAGTTTGATTTAGATCAGGCCTTTTTGGCCTACAAGACACAGCTCACAAGGTCAGGTCTACACAAAGCAGATCAGGTAGAAAATTGCTGTCAACATTTCAGAAGCTACTTGGTCCAAATACTTAACTGGTTGAAATCTTGGGTTGAAAAAGTTGAATAATACTGTCCCAGACTGAATTTCTCTACTCTATGAATCATAATGATATATAAGACAGTGTTAAACCCCAGGAAAATTATATTCTAATGTGTTAAATTTCTGCTGGTTGTACTAGCTAATGCTTGTTGAGGAAAAATCTTGCGCATCTTTTAACATTTTCCTTTATGCCAATATTTGAGTCTTGCCCCATATTTACACAGTGTACTTGAATATGGTGGATAAAATGCTAGTTTGTAACAGCTCATTATTTTTTAAAAAATATTTGTGTTTCAAGATCAGGTATAACTGCCAATGTAATAGTATTGATTTCAATAAGTTTTAAAACTCTGATGTGGAACTGCTTTATGCTGTAGAGTAAAAACAACCAAGGAACTCTGTATATTTCATGTAATTACCACATAAGACCACAAGAACACAGACAATTTATATATGTAATTATTTACAGTAAAGGTTTAATATCTGCCTTTGCAAGCAACACTGTTCCTTCTCTTTTTCCAACCTAATCTTAAAAGCATTGTTTCTTACAGGCAGATATCTGGTCATTAGGCATAACGGCCATAGAACTTGCAAAAGGAGAGCCACCTCATTCAGAATTACATCCAATGAAGGTTTTGTTCCTCATTCCTAAGAACAATCCACCAACGCTGGAAGGAAACTTCAGTAAATCCCTCAAAGAATTTGTTGAGGCCTGCTTAAACAAGGACCCAAGCTTTGTGAGTTTCATCTGTTTGTCAGTGTATAGTAGAGAACTTGACTGGTTTACGTGGATTACATGAATTAGTGAAGTTCAGCTTTTCTCATATGGGGCAACATATTCACCAGCATATTTTTCTTTTTTTTTTTTTTTTGATACTGGATGTATTTAAAATTGCATTTGTATCAAGACTGAAGCTTGGATTTCTTAGTCTTTTTATAGTGAGTCACTTAGCACTCTCAAATGCAGTAATACTTTTTTTTTTTATTTAAGAGACCTACTGCAAAAGAGCTCCTAAAACACAAATTTATTTTACGAAACTCAAAGAAAACTTCCTACCTGACTGACCTTATTGATAGGCACAAGAGATGGAAGTCTGTACAAAGTCATGACAACTCCAGTTCTGATGACTCAGATACGTAAGTTTGATGAGTTTGTAAAATATCCTTTGTAAGTGTAGGAGCCTAGTAGTTATTTTTAGCACATATATGTCATCACTTCTTAAGGTCATGCCCATGGTCTCAAGGTCAACACATATTCATGAGTTCTGCTATTTCCAGCTTTTCAGCTTAGCAGCCTTGGTAAACTAATGCAATCTTGATTTCAGTGTTGCAAGAGATTTCATGCAAACAACAGTCACTGAGAACAATTCTTCTGGCCCGTTCTATGCTACCTTCTCTTTTATGTAGTGTCTAGGGTCCTTCCTAGACATAAGGCCAACTGTTACTCCTGTTGTGTGAGCAGAAGGTAGGCCTCACCCTGCGTGGCCAGGTAGCAGTGTGCACATGCACTGTTCTGTGTGTGCACATGGCCACCTAAGGAGGGGAGTTGTCTCCTTGGTGGCATGTTGTTCCTCATTTTGGCTATCTGAATAAACAGGCAGAAACATATCTTTGCATATAAAGAGAGGGTTAGTGGGCAATGGTTCCATGATAATGTGGTTTTGGGGTACAAACCATATTACCTAGTTTTTTTTTATAAGAGGTGGGGTTTTTTTTTCCTATCCTTCCAGGAAGGCTGGGTCATTACAGCATGATAGTCATGGAATGTCAAATTATTTATTGAAAAATGAGAAGTGTTGTAAATATTTTCAGATTTCTTTCCTTTACAGTTTTTATTTCTCTCCATCAAATTTTGATGGAGCTGTTCATAGGTTCATGAGTTGGTTTCCTTAGGAAACCAAATTACAAATATTTATGACTCAGTTAAAAATATGACTATTAATCTAAAAGGAATTTTGAAAATAATAGGTATCATCAGATTACATGCTTTTGAAAATCAAGTGAAGAGATTGCCACGATTTATTCACAAATGGATTAAATTCCTCAAAATAAAGAAAACGCAACTATTATTTGCGTTTCCAGTCTGTGTGCTAATGGCAAGCATCAGGCTGGTTATGATTTCTTAGCTGCCATTACAGCTGTATATTTGTCCTAAATTATTAATGGCTTCATGCCTTCCACTGAGCATGGTGCTGGCCCAAAACCAGGTCTGATTTGGAAGGCAAATTACTAGTCCTAAAACTTGTCTCAGGTCAGTTATTGACTGAACTTTGAGGTTACATTTCATTGTTCCTGTGAAATATCAGACCAGCTTTGAGAGCTTGGCACAGGAGAGTAATGGAGCTAGAGTGGTTACTGGGTGCTTATGAGACAATTTAATGTTATGTCTAAGCCTGCTTTCCCCTCCTCTGCTTCCACAGCAGCCATTGTATTAGATGTGATAAAAGGGTGATTTTATTTGGCATGCTGGAATACTAACTGTCGATAAATATTTTTCTGTTGGATCAGCTTGCTAGAGCTAATGTATACAAGGAAGGTAGACTTGCCTCTTTCTGTGACAGCCAGAAGTTCTATGGGACTTCAAGCAGAAATCCTGGAGAATTTTCTTACACTGGTCACATGCTTTTTTACTTGGAAAGCTGTGCTAAATACTTTTCTTACTATGGCTACTAGATGGCCTTTTAATTGGTGATTTTCTTGCAAATCACTCTTAATTCACAGATCAGAAAAAATTAATCTAGAGAAGGATATTTATGGTAGTTAGAGGAGAAATGTAACGCAGTGACTCATTATTGTAAGCATAAATATTTTTGTTCTTTTAACTTAGCAGAAGTTACAGAAAAAATTATTATGCCATCAATGAGGCAAAAGATTGACTTATGGTGATGTGGTTTGTTGAAGGCATGCTGTATCTGTACTTTTTTAACCAATTCCTTTGAAGTGGGAAATTTACTTTGCTAATGGGCTGGGGATGAACTCTCTTCCTCAAAGGTATTCTAAGCTAGTGTTTTAGCTGTTTTTCTAGGCAAAAAAGTGAATTAAGTCTTCTAACTTTTTCCCCTTTCCCTAATGATTTGAGGTACCTCTGCTAAGGTACTATTGCTTCAGATAGCAATAAACACTTCACGTTACTTGTTTATGTAACTGGGGAAAACGTTTTCAGTCTGTAATGCCTCTCTTTCTTTTTGTTGTTAATTTAACATTTAATGAAGTATCTTGGTTTCATTTTTTTAATTTCCCCAAAAGATAAATTACATTACTTTTCATACTTGTCTTTACACTTATTGGCTTGCACAATAGAATCCTGATTTTGGTGTTGACTGTAGTTTTTATGTTTAGCATGTATATTGATTGAACATGGACAATAATGTGTAGCTAATAAATATTTTTATTTTTTTCCTCTCCCTTGAAGTGAACCAGATGGGCAGGCTTCAGGTGGGAGTGATTCAGGAGAGTGGATCTTTACAATAAGAGAAAAAGACCCAAAGAATCTAGAGAATGGAGCAGCGCAGCCTTTGGAGTTGCAAAGAAATAAGGTGCTCAAAATGTTGACTGTATTATACAAGAAGATAATTCTTGCTTTAATAATTTAGTGGGTTGATTCTTATTTTATACTTTTAAAAGCACTTAAATTGTAAAACTTCAAGAACTTTTGCTAAAAATGTATATTCTACAGTTGCCTTTCACAAAACATTTTGAGGAAGTCTTGAAGTTTGGGTGTTCTGTAAATGTGTCCCTTTTCTGTAGCTTGTGAAATATGTACCAAAATATTTCTGTAGTTTGTGAAATATTACCACTGGAGGAAGACCAGGCAATATTTTATTTTTAAAATCTTCCTTCTGTAAAGTAAACTTAAACCAGTACAGTAGAAAGCTAGGCTGGGCTTTTGGGGAAGGCATTCTGTCTTTTAGGGAAAAAAAAGACTACAGTGTAGCAAAGAATAGAATGTGCATGTGTCCAAAAAAACCCAAACGTCAAAACCCTCAAAAAACAGAATAAGAGATGTTTAGGAGCTGCTCCATCATATTTTCTGCAACCTGTACGGCTGGGGAAAGCGGTTGCTATTCTGGCTCTGAAAATTCTATGTGTGTGCTGTTAGCAGAACTAGGGGAATATAAGAAAAAAAATATTGTATCATATGGGAGGTACCTAGTAAATAGCAGCATGTCTGTGATTTAGTACATGCGCAGTAGGATTGTGTTTTGGTTTTGTTTGGTGGTGTTTTTTTTTTTTTCATTTTGAGTTTTCATGTATTTGAGGTGCTGCTGCCTCAAATTTTAGTTCAGCCTCCATTTTCCACAGTGCTTTGGAATAGTCTGTTGTAGAACATCTTACATGTTTGTATATACATAGAAATAGATTTTTCATAAAGTGTAGCATGTTGGAACTATTTTTTCTTTAATTAGAAACAGAATACAAGGAGGATGCTTATTTTCAGAAATAAAATTAGTCAGAATTTTGTTTTCTTTAAAGGAAAAGGATATCCCAAAGAGGCCTCTATCCCAATGCCTGTCTACAGTTGTATCACCTTTATTTGCAGAGGTAAGTTATTGCTTTAAAGCTTAGTACTTCCAGGGTTCATGTCTCTGAAAAGCAGAAAAATATGATGAATGATACCTAAGGTTTCTACAACCCATTTGGAACTTGATCTCTTACAGTTTTAGCTGTACCCTTTGCTTTCATGCATGTCTGCTTTTGAGATCTTTGTTTTGCTTCTAACAATGCTTCATATCCATGGTAGCAACATCAACCATGCTAGCCTGAAGCAATGAACATTAAAACCAAAAAGGTATGTGAATGTTTGAATTACATCATTATGTTTTTTGACACTGCTTTATCTCTTTATCTGTCATTTTATCTGTTACAAATCATGTTCCAAGATATGGCTGTGGACCAGATCAACAAGAACTTAACTTTTGAATTTCAGTGTTCAAAACTGTTCCCATTCTGAAATATATATATATATTATATTTGTTTTTTTCCAAATACTTTAAAACAGCTTTAAAATAAAATCATATGAAAGGGAAGCCAGATATTTAGGAAGATTTGATTATTTAAAAAAGTTGATAGACCTCTAAGAAACAAAACCACCTCTCTTACCCTAGCTTTGGTATGGATTTTTTTTATTTAAATAATGATTTAAATCATTGTAACTGTTACAGAAATAAAGTTTGAGAAATTGTTATAATAAAAGGATGTTGTCTTAATTTTGTTGTAATGAATAAAGTCCTGCTTCAGAGGATTATCATTGAATTTTGCATGCTGCTCATTAGGAATATTAAGTGCAGTAAGGCAGTTTAAGCTTATTTAAAGGGGATGATCTTTCTATTGGTTATTCAGACTCTGGTATTGGGTAAGCCTGTCGTTCTACTATGTAAAGCGGAGAAATGCTTTAAAAAGGGTTTTTTTTTTTTTTGCATTTTCTGTTGCAGTTCTTTGTGTATTACCCACTTGCTTGCCTCTGTTTGAGAGTTTTCTTTCAATTCCCTACCCTTCTATCTCACAAACATTTTTCTGGTTGCTGTGCATCTCCTTTACGTCTTCCTTCTCCTTTTCCAATACAAAGCAGCATTATATGTCCTGCATCCAGTGTCTTTCACGCTCCATCCTCCATTTTTATCCTTTCTTTGTTTTTCATTTTCTGTCTACCATGCCCTTTATTATCTGTCTTCTAGATGTCTTTGCTCTGGGTTCTTCCTTCCCATGGTATTGTTAACTAGCTGCTGTGTCATTCTTTGCCTTTCTTGCTTCCCATTGCATTTTCAGGACACAAGCAGCAGTGAAAGAAGAGTGGAGAAGCCTTCCTACTGCTGTGGTTGTACCTTTGCTGTTGTATATGCACACAGTCCTCTTGATTTCTTTTTGTTGAGACCCAAGTTACCTACCCTAACATAGCTATAAGCCATCGCTAAATGTGGAACTAGAACAATGTTTATTTCGTTCATGTTTTCCTTTGCAAGACTGATTCCTTTTTAAAGAAAAACCTTTCCTCAATGCTGATGGCAACTCTTGAGCTGTTGTTCCTGACACCTGTTGAAAGTCCACTTCAGAAAGCCCTGAAAGGCTGCTTTAGTGTTTGAACATCTCTGAAGAACTTCACTGCCACTTAGTTCTCTCCAGAATGTCCTGTACTACACTGAACTAAAAATTGTCTTGATCTATTAATTTTGCTTTTTTGCTGCTTTCTGAGGATTATGCTTATTGCATGTGACAATCCCTTGTGCTGTACTTAACTAGGGCGAAAAGTATATGCATGCCCACATTATATCCCAGAAAATAGCACAAACTTTTCCATTTGTTCAAGCTAACCTTTCTTCATTACTGGCAGAAATGGCATAAAGGCAGATTGGCTATAGGTCCAGCATTAAGAGATGACTCTTAAATTAATTAATTTGGAGAGAGAGAGAGATGTAGAAAAATATTTCACTGTTCTTCAGTTATGTGTGAACAACTCAAATTTTTAGTTAGGAAGCACTTAGAAGCCTAGTCAGCTTCCACTAAAGTATTTTTCTTTTTTCCCTGAGAAATTACTTTGATTCTGTCCTTCTTAAGAAGATACTGCAAAGCAGCTCGTGGCAACAGGTGTAGTAATAAACATGCAGAGAAACTGGTAAATGCAGGCATCTAAGCTGCTGGGGAAAGTCCAGTCCCTGAAAAAAGGCCACCCCCTGCTTCGGTCACCCTTACTACTTGTAACATGACACTTGCTTCCAAGGAAGCCCAGACTCTGCTGAGATTTTTGAATGTTCTTTAGTGAGTTCTGGGAAAGAAAGCATTTTACCAGCTGTACTTGGCATGTTATACCAGCTCCTACATAAGTGAAATAATGAGACGGTTCCTCTGAGCCCTCAGTTCCTGCCTAATCGTGGGATCCTTTGTTTCAGGGGAGAGATGAGTGTGCTCAGGGTATTCTGTTAATAAAGTTGACAGGGTGGAAAAATTTTCTAACAGTACTTGCACAAGTGCAGCTGCAGCGTATACGTACAATTTATAGGTGTACTGTATGTACTAAGTATGTATACTAAAGCGAGTATGTATAAGCAGCACATCTTGAACCCATACCACTACAGGTAAGTAGTGCATCTTTCTTGGGATACTTTGTCATAAATGTTGAATATGAGCATGTTGAAAAGGATATGTGAATGATTGAAGACTTGTGAAGATGAATGATGTCTGCATAACTACTGCAAAGACTAACTTCAGGATGAAAATAATCTTCAGGATGTGAGGGTGTATAATGAATGTCAAATCCTGACATTGTTAATGCTGGTGATCACTTCCTAACAAGCTTTTGCATTATATAATTTATAGAAATATTTATGAACATCTTATTATTAATATATCTCTTCCTGTTTTTCTTTCAGTTGAAAGAGAAGAGTGAAGCATGTGGTGGTAACACAGATTCCATAGAAGAACTAAGAAAGGCTATTTATTTAGCTGAAGAGGCTTGTCCGGGCATTGCAGATAACATGGTGTCACACCTTGTGCAGAGGCTTCAGAGGTAGTGAAACTGTTTCACTAAGGGTTACAGAAAATTGTAGATCTGATTCTACAAATATTTGACTAGCATTAAATTATAAGAATTGATTTCTATGTATGATAGAGGAAAAAACGCTTGTGCATACAGTTTGTACAGTTGTGTTTGCTTAGGAGAAAAAAACCTATTCATATTAGCATTTCTAATTTCTGGCTTCAGGTGATAGCCCATACGTACATCCATCCTGTTTGTGTGCATGTTGTGTGTCAAGTGAGACTGGACAGCCTCTTCCCTCTGCAGTTTTCAAAATTTCATAAGTGATTTTCTAACTGCCTAGGTTAGGAATATATTCTTAACAAACACTCAATTTGCTGTTCTTTTAAATGCTGCATAAGAAAAGATCAGGGGTATACATTTCAGAATTACTGCTTGAAGAGGCTTTAAATGCAACCTTGAATCCAGAAGGCCACAGCTGTTGTGAATCTACGCCATCCAGGTTGGCTTGCTTAGTACTAGAAAAAAATAATGGCAATGATTAATCATGGACTGCTATCTTGAAAAAGATCACTCTGAGCAGGTGTCTCCCTTATACTGTCTCTAACCACAGCTTGGTAAAGTTTAAGAATTCACACATTTGAAGTTAAAGTAGAGGATTGCCAGGCTGACACTTTGTCTTGCAGTAAAAATCAATGCCAAGAAATCTGCAAGCAATTGTGTTTCTTGCTTTCTGGGCTGTTACGCATGGAGCCCAGTCAGCATCTCTATTGTTAAAAGGTCACTCCTTGATGCAAGATGTTCTGATTCTCCTTTTAGTTCATTGTGGCAGGCTTGAAAGAGTTCTAGACCTTCTGTCTCAGTTTGTTTCCATTAGGGGTTCCAAACCTGACCCCAGTCTTTCATCAGCCCAGTAGTTCTGTGTTAAGTTTCTGTCAACTCTGGTACAGGGCCTTCCTGGAACTGGGAACCTCAGAGACTTTTGATGCTGCAATTGAAGCTGAAAATGACCATGTGGAAGACAGGCTTTCCCCTGGGCACTTTTTTGTGGATGCTGCAGATGATCCTACTTGTTCCTGTCACGACAGCAGCAGTCATAATTTTTGTCCTAGGAGACAGATTTCAGAACCCTTTACATACCTGTTCAGTGTTTTGTTTTCCTTCTCGTCTGCTTTCTTGGACTATTGCTGTTTTTCTTGGTCATGGTGTCTTATAGCAGTGGAAGGAGGCATTTCATTTTCTTGGAGGAAAATATTCATAGAGAATGGTTGTTGATGGGTCACATCTGGGTGAACTTCTTTTTATACCAGGGATGATACTTAGCTAGGATATGATCATGACTAGCACGCCTTCCAGAAAGTGAGTGAAAGAAATGAATGGCAGGATCCCCCCTCTAAAAAGGAGTTTGAACCATTCAGTAGCTTATTAGGTACCTCTCATGGATAAAGGTATATTTGGAGCTAGTCAACTTCTGAAAATACGGTGTTTTGAATACTTGTTTGAATATTACAAGAAATGTGCTCTGTTATATCAAGTCATTCATTGTATCCACTTATAATATTCTCTCAATTTCATAGCTAACTACTGAAGATCACTCTTCAACAAGATGTTTTTAATGAGATTTTCATTCCCCTTGTGATTGGTTAAAATTGGATTTCCCAAATTTGTCTGAGTGAATTAGTTGGGACCCTCAGAATTGCTGCTCAGTAACTTGAGTGAATCCATTTACCTTCCCCATCCAGTTTTTTTCTCTGATGTTTTATCATGAAAGCTTAACATGATTAAAATGTATGCTTCTTTCTTTGGATGAGTTAAGACTCTGCTTAGACCAAGAAATAGATTTCCTGCCCCAGCAATATTTTGGAAAGATTATGATGTAAAACTGCCATCTAGGAAATCTGGAATCACTAAATGTTGCCCCCAGTGTACGGAATTCTTACATCATCGTATACTTCTCAGTAACATACTTGAACACAGGTTGTTGCTATTCATTAGATATACGTTCTGATGTTCTAAAAGGGTGTATTTTACATGTCGTTCACATCCGTGGCTTTTGTCTTTAAAGCATGACAGCTTTGGTGACATGGTGGATGTCATTCTGCAGGGAAAAAGGCTGGAACTTCAATAGCATAAAATGGAATAACTGTTAGCTGCTTGTTGCAGAACACCTTCCTGTAAGTCACAATAATAACTATTTATTTTTCTCTTCAGATATTCACTACCTGGGGGAAGTACTTCATCCTACTGACGTGCTGTTCCTGACTTTTCTAAGACAGCAGAGATCCCACAGTGTCTGCATTGAAGGCGCACACCGTAATGTTGTTCTGGTCTTCAGTCACCTGAATGACCTTGGGTGGAAGGACATTGCTAAATGTGCCAGAGTGAAAATGAAGTCTCTTGGATGGAGGCAGTCTTTTTCAGCTCCTTAAAGCTATAATTTTTTTTTAAGGATAATGCACATATTCCAGGGAGGTGTCTTTTTGTAATATCTGAAATGTATATTTAGGTTTGTGATAGAGAAATTGAAGATATTGAGAAACCTCAGGTATCTTGCTTTAAGAATTCCACTAGGAGATGGAGTATGTTTGTTGGAGTTGTGTACAGATATGTATATAATGTCTTTTTTTAACTGAAAGCTTTTCCACGTGCATAAGGAATCACTGTGTACAAAATGGTAAAGTGCTTCTGTAGATAGTGTTAGTGGGGTAAATATTTGACAGGCCATAACTGAGCATTGCCTTGCCTTGATTACATGTAAATTTTGAATTATGTGATAAGTGAATCTTGGTTTGATTTTTGTACGTGAAGGATTTGCCATTGAAAGAGTTAATCCTGTACTATGGAACCTTCTGTTTGTACCTCAGCAAAGACACAACTTGATTCTGTTTCTCCTGTATTTGCTCCTTTTTATCTATGTTCTGAGTGTGACTTTCTAATTATGGTACTACTTCTGGTTGTTTTAATACACCTTGTCTCTCAAAGCTTTAAATGTCAATTATTATTTTTCCTAAAGAATGAGCTCTTTCATATTTTCAGTTTTAAGTTGTGCCAATGCAAATTCTGAACCCTATGTACTGTTCAGTTTTAGTAACAGATATTTGTGAAGCTCGTAGTGAAATCCAGATACAATCTTTTTTTTTCACCTGAACATGTTTGAATGCTCACACAAATAAACCTTTTTTACCTTCATTTATTCTGAAAAATCTCAAGATGTTGGCTCTGAGACCATGACAGGTATTTCTTCATCATGCCTATTTTCATCATTAAAGTGAAGAGCGTAAAAGAAAAATTAGCCATAGATTCAATATTCAGTTGTGCTGCCTAAGTCTGTGCATCTCTTTACTGAAAGTGATAGATGTCAGGCAGAAGGACTGCAGAACTGAGCCCGAGTGTTGTATGCTATGTCCTTTTACTTGTCTCCCCGCAAAAAAGTAAAACTTCTTAAAAATTCTGAATTTTGAAATTTCCACTGTTCCCGTGAGTGCTCCTAGATAGCTGACTTAAGGTTTTATTTATAGTTCTTGGAAATAGTAACATCAGTTACACATGCAGTTGATTAGGCGGCACTTGTTTTCTACAGTATTACTCTGAGGTTTACCTTGGTTTGCTTCACCAAGGCTATTATCAGGTGCTTCTTATTCTGCTGGCTAAGAGAGCATTTTTGCCTTGTTTTTAATGAAGAAATTGATGATTTTGTTTTGCATGACAGTGAGGTAATTTATCTGTTTGGTGTTTTTTGTTGTTGTATTTTTTTTTTTTTTAGTATAGATACGAGTTTTGGAACAGAAAGGATGAAAATTTTAAAAGTATAGGCATATCTACCTGGCTTGCTACAAAAAGGCCCAGGTTCTCTAATCATTCTGAAAGCTGGTGAGGTCTGATTGCAGGATTTCATATCACCATGGTAGCCCTTATTCTATGCGTATTAATAAGCCTTAATTATTAATTTAATAATTTAACAGTAAGAGCACACTGTCCTGGTAACAGAGCTATGAAACTTCTAGCCCAGGTTGAAACAGTAGTGGAAAGAAATGGGTGTGAGCACTCATTGTAGCCAAGTTCTTAACGCACAACGCATCTTCTAGCATAATGAGGCAATGGTTTTCCTTTGTGGCTAAGTGAATTTAAGGTAAATTGAACAATGCATATGTTGAGCAGTGGTTTATAACTCCTCTTGGATTAATATATTTAAATATGTTGGTTTGTGTGCTCTTAAACATTAAGGCTAGGCTTACCCTTGAGGAAAACAAATTTAGCGCTACTGTTGTGCAATGTGCATTTGAATACGGTGCAATGGGAAATTCACCTGTTGACATCTCAATATTACAGCTTTCAGCCACTGAATAAATACCTGCTGTTACAGCACAGGGAAATAAACAGATGTGTTTGCATTTGAAATAGAAATACGTTAATGGAAGTTTTTCCCCAGTCATCTGTTAATGTAAGGATTTGAAATTAAAGGGAACTTACTTGGAGATGCACAGAACTCAGAGATTTAGTGAGGACATTAAATTTACAGTGCTGACTGGAACTTCAAGAATTTGTCAATCAGAAAATGAACTGATGTTCTAAGGTACACTATTTTTGAACAATCATTTTAAAAGGCATACATGCATTTTTTTTTTTTTTTGAGTTGCATTTTAGTTGCATTCCAGGACTGTATGTTGAAGAAGTACTTCTCTTGAGTAGATGGTGGCAGAATTTGCTTGGTGAATGTGTCCCTTGGTTTAGGAGCTTAAAATGAGTAAGACCTACACCAAGGGCAATTGGCAAAAAGGCTGGGACATTTAGAAAAAGGCCAGACCTCATTTATGGTAGAGATGTGTATTTTTATATGTAATATATAGATTATTTAAATATAGACTATATCTTAAACTGAAATTCACTGAAAAAAGCGTGCTGCATCTTGAATGTAAAATTACAATCCTTTGCTACTGAAAAGTATCGATGCTTTAAAAATCAGATCTGTATTGGTAACAGAAGTGGAGCTTCATTTGAAAGAAGCATGGCCTCAGTTGCTGAAAGAAGTGTATTGATATTTTTGAGATAGTTTCATGCTAAAAACATTTCTGTGTTATAATGTCGCACTGATGATTTTTCTGTGTAGGTAGTACTACTTCACTCAGTCTTGAATATACTGAGCGACAAACTATCCCTATTTATGCAAACATTTAAATTAGTGGATCTGCTTATTTGTCAGGGATTTTAAGATTGGACAGTAAGTAAACTCAATGTTTAAAAAAAAAAATCAGTCATTTGAACTGAAGGCTTGCTTTTTGTAAGTATCAGATGTGTAATCTATTTTTTTAACTTAATTTTCCTTGCAGCTGCACTTTGTAGTTGATCACCAGTTTACTAAAGGATGACGGCATGATGGCTATAGCACAGATGCTTTTGGTGTAATAACAAAGCAGCTCTTTCTCTGCAGTGCCATGGTTCCTTTGCAGTTCCAAACATTTTGTGTATGTCCACGTGGGCATGAACAGATGAACCAATTACTGTAGAATGATTTCGCTGTTGTGATCTGCCCTCTCGGTACAGGAAGGGGAAAGTAAGAATATGTGTGTTGGCCCAAACCAGCAAAGAACTCCTTCATCTGCCTGTGCTTTCACTGGCCTTGGGAAATGTCTCATTTAGCTCTCACTACTTTATGTGGCATTCTGAATTGTTTTTTAAACAACATGGCACCAGCTTGTAGTAGTTTTACATTAGCCTTACTTTTAAGGAAACATATTTTTGCCTTCAAAAATTTCACCAGTGGAAGATTATCGGAGGTGCTGATAAGCACAGGTTTAATGCAAGGATCAGTATAATCACAAATTTTTTTTTTAAGTTGCCGGGGAGGAGCTTAAAGTATAGCACAAATCTGCAAGCTTGCTCTTTTTAACTCTATTTTGCAGATGTGCTAGTAATTGCACTGAGCATATGCAGTAGACAAATTGTATGTGATGGTTTTCTGCCTTCCTTTAAAGCATGGTTACAGAGGACAATTAAAGTGTACATCTTGTTTTCTGTAATGTTGCTGCCTGTTTACAAGTCTGTACTTAAATTTTACTTTTGTCACTCTACACCGACATAATAAAAAACTCCTTGTAAACTACATGACCTAGAAATAAAGAAGGAAAAGTTTCATGAAATTTTGCCATCCGAGTGGTCAGTAAGATGGGATTTAGGGGTCTCCTCGTGGGGGGGGATGCTCTTGCAGGTTTCTAGCTCAGTTATTGCCCACATGTCAGTAATGGTAAGCAGGAAGTTTATAAATCAGTGTTCAGTTTGTTGTCGCAGAATTTGTGCAAGAGAAAACTCTCGTGTAAACACACACACCGCTTTCTGAGCAAGAACATTGAGAATATTTTTTTCTGTTGGGAAATTTGTAAGGTTATGTATCACAGATGGAGTAACCATGTGGGAAGTTCAGTTCTTTTCTTGATTAAGGTTTTTTTTTATCCACACATACACGTGATTGATCATGTACTGGTTTGGTTTAAATATGTGTAGCTTGCTATTACAGTTTGTCCTAAAGTAAGACAATGATGTGCCCATTTACAGATGGCAACGATTTAAAACCTGCTTTGTATTCCCCATCCTGCCAGCCCAGTGAAACTGATGAAGTTTCATCAAGTGGCATGAGCTTAACCCCAAACATCGCCTCCTTAATTACCATCTAACTGAGAGACAAACTGTGTGACAGCTGCACTCCTGGAATTCTATTTCATTACTGTCTTCTGTTAAAAAATGTGTGGGGGCCATGTTACCATTTTTTGGGGGTATTTTTTGTTTGTTTGTTTTTAAATCTACCAACTTTTATGTGCCCTTGGGGGCAGGGAGGGAATGTTTATGTGCTCTAGGAACTGGAGTTATGGATCTGCACATCCATAATTATGTTTTCTTTTGAGGGAGACCACCATGTAATTGGTCCTGTTTAAAAAAAAGGAAAAATGGTCAAAATCAGGCTTTTCAGGTCCTGTTTGTTTCTGTTTTGTTCTTGGCTGATGGAATGGTAGGATATTGCCCCTGGTTTTGTTTTGAAAACAAGTTTTCCTTGTGAGACCTCTTTTCTCTAGTGGGAGACCTTTATCAAGATTTCTGCAATCAATCACAGCATGTTTTTCCCTACCTGCTAACTTGTCTTTCAGGCTGTCATTTTTTTTTGGCTGGTGTCAGATGAATTTCCAAAGGCACTGAGGTCTCAACAGCATTTAAGTAAAATCTTGTGAAAATAGGTAGGCCTGAGGTATATTAATAAATACATTTTAATGAAAGTTAAGTTAGACAGCAGAGATGTGATGGAGATGGTTAGTCTTGTGGAAAAAAATAAATAAATTCACAGTAGCCCAGGCTTTGCTGATCCCATTGCATGTGGTGCAATGTCCTATGGCAGTACAGTTCCTGTGTTGCTTTTACATGTTAATTATTTGAAGCTGGCAACTAATTATTCCTGGTGAGTAACAACAAAACGAGTAAATCTTTTGGAGAGACCAGTTTGAGGGTTGGTTTTTTCCCACTACTGTAACATGAGAATTCAGTCATGGCTACTAACCTGGCACACAGTAACCCTGCATGTCTCCACTCCTCAGTTGGTTAGATGGACAACAGTGTGATGTGAATCATGGTTAAAAGTGCGTGCTTTCACATATTACAGCTTTCTAGTAAACCATGAGTTTTATTCGCACACACAGACTTCAGCTGATTGTAAGACAGAACTGTCAAGACAGTCACTTTTATTCTCTTACCATTATTTCAGTTTTGGGTTAACCTTAGGAATAAAGAACTAGAAAAATGCTGACAAAGGACAGCAGGTCAAATGGTTCCATTAAAAAAATATTTAAAAATCACATTGGTAAAGAAGGGAAAAAAAAACCCAAACAACCGTCTTATTATAAACCTCTTTTCTGTAAGGGGGGGAAAAAAAAAGATAATACAAGAAGGTGAAAATGCTGAATGATGAATGGACTGGATACTCTGAAGTTGCATCCACAGCCTAGCTTGGGCTCTGCTGTCATGAAAACTAGAACTGTATCTTCATCTTTGCTGTAGATGTTATAGAAAAATTATTTTCCAAACTTACTTGTTATGAAACTGAAACATACCTAGAGAAGGTGTTATCTGATTTCAAGAATGTGAATAAAAGGCTTTGTTTTGAGACCTCAAGATAAACTACTCCAGGAGATGGCAGTAACAAAGATTGTATCCCACAGGCACCAGTGTTCTAAAACAAAATTCAATTTCAGCTGAATTAAGGGCATGGCCCTCAATATAATTTCCATTAAAAAAACCCCAATTGTACGATATTTGTAGGGACCAAGCTTGTAGGGCTTTGCAGATATTCTTTTACAGCTCGTAATAATTTTTTTTTGGGGGGGGGGATGGGGGGGGGGGGAAATAAGGTCAACAGCCCTCTACTGCACTTCATAGTCACATCACAGCTTCAGCTTTGTTTTTCCAGGGCTGTAGGCTGCTGCTGAGTTGTTGTTAATCATCTATGCCATGTTACTTCCCCTCTTCATCACTATATGGAGAATTGTTCACATTCCTGGTCAGTATTGAAGCCCTACAGGAAAGGGTCACAGGCTTGGAAGAAGCCTGTGGGACCTGCAACTGGGAAAAAGGTCTTCAGCTTTTCCTACTGACTTTCTAAGGTCATCCTTCATCATATCATAAATGGACAGAGGCAATGCAAGGCACATGAAGGGCAGATGTGGTCATTACATCTGTACTGATATTTGAGGGAAATAACTGAACAAAAGAGCAAGTGCAGTAAGGTACTTGCCCAGGGGTTGGAAGGTTTCCACACAGCTGAGGTAAGTACGCTGAAATACTTGTTTTCCTTTGTCAGGGTGGCTCTGATGTGGCCACGGGGACTGCTGCGTGTCCCAAGGGGTTAGGAGCTCATCCTCTTCTT